>NC_143572.1:80350000-80525000 GCF_054136105.1 Typopeltis vanoorti
GCCTTCAAGAAACTTGAACTTATGCACACAATCTTAACTTTATCCCAAGTGATTTCCTCTCCACGACTCAGTGCAGTAGGTCTCAATTCAAGAAGTATTTATTCGTAATAGTAACTAATTATGTATATTCATTGTATCTAATGAATGATAATGTAAATAATTATTATGATCATATTCCATTATTATAATACTAAATGAAATAAATTATGTTATTCTCTCTGAAAAACAAAACAATTTTTTTAAAAAATGCTTTTATTTATTTGATGTATTATAAATTTCATTTTTGTTACGGACTACTTCAAAGTTGAATGAAAATTTATTCACGTGATAGTCAGCTAGTCACTGACTCGAAACGCTGTCTTAACAGCGTTATCATACGTACTGTTCATCTTCGTCCACGTGGTTGAAGCCGAAAGCAACGCTCTGCTTTTGGAAGTTATTTATTAGTGTTCGTGATGTGTGCACGTTCATTTTGTAGTAAATAAAAAGGTTTTCTGTGTTAGAAGTTGTGCTGCTTGTGTTCGTTACGTTTTGAAGCATGTTTGATTTGAATATTCCTTTGTATGGAAACCAACGACTAATATACTCCCACGACATCCATAATAATAAGACGTCTGAGTGCAGCAGATACGGTGTGGACGGTCTCATATTCCCGACAGAGAACCGCACGTTAACAGTACAAAAGATAGGGGAGTTTGAATTGCAGGCTTTTTTGTGGTGGTAACACGAAACGAGGAGCCAGGACTGGCTCAATAAAGTAAGCAGCCTATGCATCGCATCGGGACGCCTACTTCAAGGGATGCTAAAGCGAGTAGAAAAAAGTAAATCAGCTGAAGAAATTAGTTAACACATCTTTTTCCCGTGTGGGGAGCAGGTGAGGCTGTTTCGGTCCTATATAACTTAAAAAAATTTTTTTTTCTAATATTAGCGTTTATTAAATATGGACATGCACTAAATATATTGTAATAAATTCTGCGCCTTTTAATAACATTTAGGAAACACAGCAAGTTGTTTTTCCCTATGAATAGTATAGAGATGGCGGAAGCACTAGACGGACTAGGCGCTCATCCAGGACGACTGATTCAGGGGACGACCTTACAACACTGACTTTTTATTTTATTATTATTATTTTTTTTTTACATACAGGAAGCTTTCAGCAGACATGATTCGACAGATCACTAGCTCTTGTTCTGCTGCATGTGATGTATCTTATGTTGTTCAAGACGTAATTCGATAGATTTTTCGCTCTGAACTAAGTAAGGTTTATTGCAATTGCACCAAATTTGGTAAACGCTGGGATATTTCAGGACTTTCGATGTTTTTGTTTGAAACGAGCAAGGAACAGCGTTTCTGAAGAGGAGTGAAAGACGTCTGGATGTTGTATTTTTTAAGAGCTTTGGCCAATTTCGGAAAAACTGAGCTAGACTATTTCTCTATTTTATCTTCAGAGTGGCAAGGAGGTGGATTGAAAATTAACTTATTAACTGTTTGTTTCGAATAATCATTTTGAAGTAAGAAGAAACTGAAGCTTCTTGTTAATATATTCTTCACAGCGGAGTGAGGGAGCACATTTGCCTAGAGTAGAGATAATCCCAAGTTTTTGAGGTGGAAAATGATGGGACTGTGCATGGAGATATCTGTTAGTGCGAGTTGGCTTCCTGTAAATGGAGATTTTTAATTTCTCAGAAATAAGAGTGAGTTTGACATCCAGGAATGCGAAAGAGAGCCATCAATTTCCAAGTCAATTGGGGTGTTGACTGTTGAGGTGGCCAAGGAAGTTCTTTAGAGATTCAGGATCGTGGGTCCAGATTAAGAAAATGTCATGGATATTTCACTTCCACAATTTTGGATTCGAAGTAAAGGAGGAGACTACGCTTTCTTCAAAGATTCCAAATATAGATTAGCTAGTATGGGCGATAACGGGTTACCCTTGGCTAAACCAGATTTTTTTGTTTATACGAACGAAAACAAAATCAAGGAGCCTCAGTTTCTTCTTACCACCTTTCAACAAAATGGTTATTCGAAACAAAGTTAATAAATCATTTTTCAATCCACCTCCTTCCTCGCCCTACTAAAGATTGAACTAGTGAAAATGGAAACATATCCCTCCCATATCAGCTCCGTTTCACCTAAATTGGCCAAAGTTCTTAAAAAATACCATTCGGACTTCTTTCACTCCCTTCCTTACTTAATAGACCCAAACAAAAACATGGCAAACTGAAATATCTCTGGGTTTACCGAATTTGGTGCAACTGCAATAACCAAAACAAGAGCATTAGCTCTTGTTTTGCCACATGTCGAACCATGTCGACATATGGCATGTCATGAATTCTTCTGACACTAATCAGGAAAACGTCATTCATTCAGTCTTATGGGTCAAATTTGCAAATCTCTTTTGCTGCTATGATGAACTAGAAAGAAGAATTGTGGAATCCAAAGAAATCGTCCTCAATCAGATACATCTTAACAACAACCTCGGTTATAATCTCTCAGGTGCCATCCAATTTTGGTGTTCACGAGATGTTGAACGCATTCGCACACCCAACAATGGGGAGATACCCAGAACATCTTCAATTGTCAATCTGCTAACGCTTTAATGTATTGATTTTTATTCATTTGCAATGTTTAGCTGTTTGTTCTCTCTGATTGTGCACCTGAAGAATTATTCTTTGAAGACGATATTAATCATGCTTAAGCAAGCAGTATTTTTTACTTTTTATTTCTCGGTTTTCAGTCATTTTAACAAAATGTTTGGTTAATTTTTTTTTTTTTTTTTTTTTAATTTCAGAATGTTATTCATGGAAATGAATTATAACTAAGTACTCTATCTAATTTCTACTGGTCTGAAAGTTTTCACACACAGTATTCAATATCTGCTACTTCATTTTACCGTTTGATAAAACAAGTAAGCCACTAATATTGTTGTACCCGCCGAAGTTTTAGAAATTCTATTCTATATTTTCACAATTTAAAAATCGCTTACATCAATGAAACAAAAAAATAGTCACTTCTTTGGTGTTACCGATTTTTTTTTCTTAAAAAATTCCAAAGACTTTTACTGCTGCTGGAAATAACTTTTGTCTTAACAATAATCTCCTCACTGCAGGTAAAGTGTAAAAGAAACTGCAAAAGAAGGACCACTTCTTAAGAAGTGACACTACATAGCCTCAAGCAGTAGTGCGTCATACATCAGCAGTCTTGTTTTGTTTTCAGTTCTTTCTTTCCTAAATAGAAATACCAATATTTCTTTTACAGTATGATAAAATATTTATTTCAAAATATTTTTTTTTAATTTGTAATAATCACAATTTCATTTTTATTATCGAAAACTTTAAATTATTTGATGCAGTTATTTAAGAAAGAAAGAAATATTTCAATTAAGAAAAAAAAAATTGTGCAATGTATTGCAGAAGTGGCGAGCATTTTTTTGCCTCATCCCTCTAAAAAAATAGAATGGAAAGGACCTGCCCTATTCCACCCGTGCGTTAAATAATTCTTTTAAAATATTCTGAAAAAAAATGTTATCAAACAAAATTTATTACAATAAACAAGTTCTGAACATTACTTTTGATTTTAATCTTGCACTACTAGAATTGTATGGAAATGTGCATGTCACGTGGTTTTGTTTACAGATTTAGACGTTATGCTGCTGTTTGAAAACAACTCTTTCAGCTTTTATGAACAAGACCTTAACTGCATTACATTTTTATTTCAAGGCTAATTTCAAAATATCGCAAAATTATATTCAGTGGTATTTCATATAAACTTGTAGTTGGAAAACGAAACAAATTTTTATTATCTTTATTTCTAGAGTGCTCATTTCAATAATGTCGTTTCTTTACCTTTATAAAATAACTGTTTGTGAGTGGAAGCAACAATGCATATGAAAAAATTATCTGAGACATGCCCTGTACCAAAGTAATAAAACTTTTGTTTTCAAGTATTATCTACCTCCCTCCAGCTACCATGACTTCTGATACTAAATGAATTATAAATGTCTAATTTCTTCTAATATTGTATTTCATACTTTTCATTGTATGTTCACTTCACATTTGATGTGATTAAAGATTTTCGTATTTTTGTCTGTAAAGCAAAGTCATGAAATTGCTTCCTTCAGGCTATCTACTAAATTTGATTTTGAATAAAAATCAAAATAAACAAAATGTGGAAATTGACAGCCCATTTTGTTTGTTTTCAAAATACTTTATAATTAATTATCTTGAAAAATGTTCATCGAGAACAAATAAAATGTATTGTCGACTAGACAGAATTAGCAAAAAAATTAAAAATAACATCAGTTTTCCAAGATAATGTAATATTCAAGTGAATAAAGTATGCAAGGATCTCTTATATTGTCCTAGTATTAAAAGTTGTACAATAAAAGGAGGAAACAAAAATATTTTGTATATTTTTTTATCTATCCAATATAAGTCCAGTTACCTAGCGTGGAACAAGGAAATGCATTCCAGTTACCTAGCGTGGAACAAGGAAATGCATTTCTTGTTATTGGCAAATTCGATAATCGCGAATTCTCTTCAGCGTGAAGTTTTATCGCACGTGCAAATGAACATCATGCACAAACCGCACTTCTTATCCGTATTCTTTCAACAGAGCATGTTTCTTATCCACATTTTGCTGGATGTACAAAAATAGGCATTCTGGCCTGTTGGGAAGTTAACATATATATTTTTCTAATACACACTTTTTCATTAAAAATAAATAAATAAATAAATACAAGTAGTTCTCACTTTATGAATTCCCCTTCACAAGTTTTAATCTTTATGCACTTTTTTGGATTGGAATTGTTATTTTAAATTGTGTGAGGTGAGGGCAATTGTAGGATGAATTATGCAGTAAATAATGTCATAACTCTCTAAATCCTACCTATACCTCACCGTAGCAGAGAGGTGAATGGGTAACGTATGGTGGAAGCTTGGTCTTCCAGAAGGGCCAACCTAGGAATGAAGGCTACATCAATATTCCTGGCTAACATAGGAGGCAAATGATGATTGGGCTAGGAAATGGTCATTGGATGTAAAACTATTGTTCAAGAAACCAACACAAATATGAATCCATTGGGAAAATTGGATATCGATAGGAAACAAATGAATACAATATGGACTAATAAAACAAGAAACAATTAATGTAATAGCAATTAATGGAAAAGAGGAAGAACTTATTCAAGAAATAACCAAAAGAAACATTAAAATATGCAGCATAACAGAAACAAAAATAAAACAAAAAAATCAATGGAATAATGAACATACAAAACTATAATATTTACATGCAGTGGAGTAAAAAACAAAATAGACCTGAAGCTGGAGTAGGAACAGTAATACATAAAGAGTAAAAAGAAGATATAGAAGAATATAAATATATAAATGAAAGAATATTAATAGTCAGGATAAAAACAGACAGAAGTAAAATAAATATAATTACAGTATATACTCCAGAAGAATGAAGAAAAGAAAAAATAGAAGCTTTTTATGAGGACCTACAACAAATAGTACAAGAAATAAAACCAAATGAAAAATTAATTCTAATGGGAGACTTAATGCAAGAATAAGAAATATACCAATAAACTGAATTATGCAAAGATTTAATGGAGAAACATTGATACAATTCTGATCAAATAATAAGTTCGAAATAATTAATACATTTTATCAGCATAAAATATCATTTGGAAACACAAAAGTTCAGGAATCAATAATAGATTATATTATATGCAATAAAGTAATACACCCATCAGGAATAGAAGATTTTATAGTGTTAAAATCAGCAGAAATTGGAAGTGACCTAACCTGTTAATATGTGAACTAAGACTTGACAAGAAATGGGTGAAAGTAAAATTTAAAGAAAATCAACACAATGATAAAATATAAAGTGGAATTATTAAAAGAAGAAAGGATAAAAGATTATACTACAACAGATTAAAACTAAGCTCCAAGATAACTCATTAAGCAGCAAACAACATGTAGAAGATAACTGGAAGATTTTTTAAAACAAATTTAACTGAAATAGCAAAAGAAGTATTAGGGGTAATAAAAAAAAAATAACAAAATTAAGAAGACGGACTGCATGGTTGAACGAAGAAAGAAAAATATCTGCAAAAGAAAACAACAGATAACTGGAATGAATATAAAAAAAATAAGAAATAAAGCTAATCAAAAGAAAATAGAAAGCAAAAATCAATTTTGGGAATAATATAACAAATGTTAATCCATTTCTTTCTTGGTCTTCCTCTGCTGGGCTGTCTCCTTCGATTCGATCATTTAATATATTTGGTAGTATTTCTGGGTTCATTCTTGAAACACGTCCAAATCAGCTTAATTGGCTCTTTTTAGTTCTGTAATTATCATTTCTTTAAAGTTAAGTTTGTCTTTGACTTTTTAGTTTGTTTTTCTTTCTGTCCAGTTTGTTCTATTGATTTTTCTTAGGCATTTCATTTCATAACCATTGAGTTTATCCATTTCCTTTTTTCTTAGGATCTAGCATTCTGAGATAATTCCACAGCCATAGAGTGCTGTGAAATTATCATCGTTTTATATATCTTTAATTTCAGTTATTTGCTTAATCTTCTATTGTTCCATATTTTTGCAGTGTGCCCATTGTTATCCATCCATTATTGATTCGGTGTTTTATGGTTTCAAAATATCTAGTTCTTCAGTGATCATTGATCCTAGGTAATTGAACTGCTTTACTTGTTCTATATTATTGTTCCCAATTTCCATTTGGATTCATCCCTTTTTCTTTCACTTTCTTATTAACAATTTTATAGTCCATAGTTTTTGATTTCATTGTTTGGTGATTTCCAGGTGTATTTGTTGTGGCCTGTGGTAGAATAAGGTATTTGTGTTTAACAGTTGATTTATTTTGCAACAATTAATCAAGTGCTCTGCTTTTTCATTCATCTCTCCATGATCAAATTTTGCGATTACTTATGCTTTATCTTCAGAATACTGACATCTTTGCATTAAAATCTCCAATTATAATCAAGATATCTCTTGTACTTGTTTGCCTGATTTCTTCTTGCACTTGTTCAAGAAATTGACTATATTCCACCTCTTCGTGTGATTGGTCTGGCGCATAAACATCGTTTTTTTTTTTTATGAATATTCCTCTATCTTTTAGTGAGATCTTACAGAGATGATTCTAGAGGAAATTGGTCTTATCTCAATTATTGAATTTAGGAACCATTTTTTAATGATTAGTGCTACACCTTCTCTGTGATGGTTATCTTTCCTTCCTGAGTTAAATATGGTTGGATTTTTTTATGTTGATTTTTCCCTTACCTGTTCAGTGGGTCTCTGCAACTCCCACTATTTCCCATTTCAACAGTTGGAGTTTTCCATCAGTTTTAATTTACCAGGTTTGTATAATGTTCTCATGTTGATGGTTGATATATTATATATGCTGTTTGTGTTCCACATAGCTGTCTTCTTGCCTACTCTAGGTGGTAGTATTAAGTTAGGCACGTTGGCTCTCCGAAATGCAGTATCATTATTTCTGCATCTATTTCCTGGGAATTCATCTTTAAATATTTTAGGTAATTAATTCAGCCGGCTTGTTATTCCACTGCTGCACACCTGTTGGTCTACATGACCAATAAATATGCAAAAAATTATAGAGGAATAGAAAATTTTAAAGGGATGAAATTATTAATCAAAAGTACTAAGAAGAATTCTAAATAATAAAATAACAAAGGAAATTAACATACTAGATGAACAGCAAGGATTTAGAGATGATAAATCATGTAGAGATGCAATATTTATAATTAGACAATTGAATGAGAAAAGAATAGAATACAATAGGAAATTATTTATATGTTTTATAAACCTGGAAAAAGCATTTGACAAAATATTAATTCAAGATATAATGGAAACATTATAGAGAAGAAAAGTATCACAAAACATAATCAAAATAATTAAAGAAATATAAGATAATAATAGCTGTATAATAGAAACACAAGGAAAAACAAGTAAAGATATACAAATTAATAATGGCAGTACACAAGGAGACTCCTTAATTCACCAATATTCAATGTAATAATGGATAAAATAATACAAAACGTTAATAAAATACAAAATACAAGAGTGGAAATAAAAAAATAGAATAATAGGAACTATATGTTATGCAGATGATGTAATATTAATTGCAGAAAATGAAGCCAAGTTACAAATATTAGTACATGTACTTGACTCTGCAGAGCTTGCAGCTGATCTGACAGATACATGCAAAATGTTTAATATAAATATTCTTACACAATTCAGTGTATAGCTTAGAGGTCATGAGTACCCGTGCATTCATATGATACATGTCATATTCCGCACTGTTTTTTGCTGGCAGTTTGGTTTAACACGTTTTGTAAATGTTTGTGATATTTGACAGTAAACTGTATCTCAGAGATACCACGACTTCCAATGTCATTAGAGTATGGTTTAGTTATTTTATTATTATTATTATTCTTTGTTTAATTATTTCTAGATTGTAACTGAAAATAAATAAATGATCATGTATTACTGAAATAAAGAGACAAAGGCTTATTTATCATGCATGTCCTCTAGGAGATGTGCTTCAGATTTATGGAAAATAGTAAGGAAAGTGATCTGGAGCATACTCCACTTTTATTACGAGTTTCCCATAAGGTTATTTATACTTGCATCCACCAAAACTTTTAGTTTCTATATAATCGGCACGAAACTGTTGTAGTTTCTATCTTTGGCTATGAAATAATGTTGCATTCAATATTTATCATACATGTCCTCTAGGAAATGTGCTTTACATTTATGGAAAATACTATGGAATACTATTGATCTGGAGCTTACTCCACCTTTACTACGAGTTGCCCATAAGGTTGCTTATGCTTGCATCCACCGAAACTTAATTTCCATATATTCAGTACGAAACTCGTGGTTTCTATATTCGGCTATGAAATAATGTTGGTTTCAATATCCACTTAATTTTTACCATCATGTATTATATTTGAAGTGTTTTATCTTTATGTTTTATTGCATTTTACAACATACTAGTAGTGAATATATCTCTCAGGTATACCGCCTAAGCTGCAATTTTTACTACAGCGAGCTCTGGACAGTTAATAAAGAAGCAAAATTATAAAATATGAAGATATCAAAAATTAAAATAAAATGTGTGACAATATCAAAAGAACCACAAAGATGTAAATTTGAATTGGAAGGTACTATTACAAAACAAATAACACAATACAATTATTTAGGTATACAACTGAACTGGGAAAGAAGGCCACATTTAGATGTCAGAGAACAAGCTGAAAAAGCTGCAAGAATATCAGGATGCTTGAATGCAACAGTATGCAAAAATAGTCATCTTAGTGTTGAGATGAAAACCAGAATTTATAAAGCAGTAATCATGAGCCTATTATTGACATATAATGCAAAAACAAGACCAGACACTACAAAACAAGATAAATGTGAAATGAACGTATTAAGAAAATGAGTAAACAAACCTACACTGGATAAAATAAAAAATACAGATATTAGAAAACAATGTGAAATATGAACAATAAACAATTAGCATTCAACCCGAAGATTAAAATGGATTAAACATGTGCAGAGAAGAAAGAATAACGGAACAAGTCTACAGTTGGAAACCAAAGAATAAAAGAGGTACAGGAAGACCTAGAAAAAGATTAAACGATATCATAAAAGAAAATCAGTCTTGGTAGCAACTTCTTCAAGTGTCATCCTCTAGAAGGAAGTTGGCAACCATGTCACGGAATCTTTTTCTTTCTTTTGCTGCTCTGGAACATATATGGTAATTCAAGCCAGTCCAGTCCTTAATGTCTTGAAACAACATTCTCCTGGGTCTACCTGTGCCTCTTTTTCCATCCAATTTCCCTTCTATTAATTTCCGAATGCCTTCTTGTCTAGTTAGATGTCCAAAATATTTAAGTTTTTGCTCTTTTATTATTTTAATTAATGTTCTTTTCATTTTTGCTTTCTTTAAAACATCTTCGTTTTTCATTTTCTCTGTCCATGGTATTTTCAATATTTTTGGATGGTCCACATTTCGAAAGGTTCTATTTTTTTCTCTGCTTCTTTATTTAGAGTCCAAGTTTCACTGTTGTAGAGAAAGCTTGACCAGATATAGAATTTTATTAATCTTTTTCTTGTGTCTATATTAATGCCTCTGGATGTTAGAATAGTTTTCATACCAGTAAAGGCTTTTCTTGCTATCTCTATTCTTCTTTTTATTTCTTTAAGGGAATTTCCTCTGTCTGTAAACATTTGTCCCAAATATATAAAAGACTGAACCTGTTCAATTTCCATTTTGTTAACAGTCATGTTCAGTTTCTTATTTATTGGTTCTTTTGATATAATCATGCACTTTGTTTTCTTTAGGTTAATAATTAGTCCCATGTTTAAGCTTCTGTTGTAAATTTCTGTGATTAAGTTTTGAAGATCATCTTCAGATTCAGCTATAAGGACTGTGTCATCTGCATACCTGAAGTTGTTGAAGTTCCTACCTCCGACTTTTACACCCTTCAGTTCTGAAATATTTTTAAAAACTTGCTCACTGTATATAGTGTAGAGTAAGGGTGATAGACACATCATTGTCTTACTCCTTTTTTGATTTCAAAGTGGCCAGAATATGTATTTTTTATTTTTTTAAATACATATTTTTAATGTCTGTTGGTAGCGACAGACATTATATTATACATAATGCGTGAATTAGATAATGACGTAATGAATGAACCTAAGGGACTCACGAGCCTTGGCGAAGCGAGTCTGTTATTCATAGTTTTCTTCAATTACACCTGTTTTTTATTGTGTTTTCTTTTTAACCATAACCCTTTCACTCTAACAAGAATGTCAAAAAGAAGCAACAGTGCAAAACCACGTAACGAGCAAAAGAAACAAAGGAAAGCAGATTAGAGAAAAAACGCAAAATTATCATCGGCCATCAAGCGGGTAGCACTGTTAAAGCTCTTTTTGAGAAACTTTCTCTTGCCGGTTCTCCAGTTTGCGCCATTTTAAAGGATAAAAGAATATATTTGAAAGAGTAAAAAATGCAAAATCTATGCTGTCTAACATGGTTGCATAATAAAGAAGGTAGTATAATTCCTCATAAGCAGAGGTGAATTATAAGGGGCTTTTAGTTATATTAAATTGAATTGTTATTAGTTAGTTAAATTGTTAAGTTTTTCTCAAATTTGCGAGCCCCTTCGTCATCTTCTTTAATAATCTTGTAGAATTAGAAAATACCACCGTGGAATGTATACATGCTACTTATAATGCATATGGATTTTGTCATAACTATATAAAAAATCATTTCGTTGCATTTTGTTCTGATGGGGCTAGTGTAATGTTAGGAAACAAATCAGATGTTGCAATCAAACTGCTACAAAAATTTCCCGACGTTGTGATTTGGCACTGCGCTCATCGTTTACACTTAGCATTAGACGTTTCGATAAAAAAACATTAAAGAAATAAATCATTTTGAAATATTTATGGATAAATTACATGCTTTTTATCATCAATCACCAAAAAAATCAACGAGAATTAAAGACGATTGGAAAAGACCTTGGTATCGAAATTTGAAAGATCAGTCGTGTGTTTGGACCACGATGGGCAGCGTGCAGTTTATGAACGGCTCTTGCTTTGTGCAGAAATTACCCAGCTTTATGCAAGCATTTTGCATCAAACAATAAATGAAAGGGCTTTTTAAACCGACTTCTCAATAATTTCAAAAGATATAGCATTAATGATTGATATTCTACAGAAATTATATCTGTCAGAAGCGCTGCAAAGTCGCAATATAAGCATTATAAAGGCTAAGTTACGCTTTTGTTGTTGTTGCTCGACAAAGCGAGCCCTTTGTTAAAATTTGCATAGCTCACAACTGCTCATAAGGAAAAACTGTTAACTCCTTGAATCGACACTCGAGCTGCGAGCCGTTATCCTCATACTCTAGGACAGTGCTTCCCAAACTTCTGGATGTCAGGGCCCCCTTTACAAAAATTAAAAGATTTCACGGCCCCCTAGAAAAAAATCGTAATAAAGAGATATATTATTATAATATTTATTGTATTTATATTCAATATAAAACATACACAGCGAATATTGCAAAAATCAAATGCATATATTACATTTTTTGCCTCTTACCGTTTGGTTCTGAAGACGATGCGGGCTGTTCTGGTAAAATATGAAATACTCTCCTTTTTTTGAGTCTGTTTCTGCTTCTGATTGTTCACGGGAATTTTTTTATTTATTTTTTATCAGCCACTTATCCATCTAAAGGTTAAAGATTTTAACGTAGAATAGATCAAATAATATCACCACTTACCGATACTGGCACACCACAGACTGATAACATGAAATTAGTGAATATTGCCTGAATAAGGGAAATCCCGGACCAGGAACATTTTTCTCTTTTGTGACTTTTCTCCCTTTACGGTAATTAAGCCTAACGAGAAACGGACAGCCAAGGCAGGTTATTGAAACGTGCATAAAATTTAATTATTTATATATATATTTATATATATATATATATATATATATATATAAAATTTTAATTAATTAATAACAATAGTTTTTACTTAGATAATGTGTTTGCCCATGCAACATATGGTTTTGTTTCAGTCTATACAGCATAGTTTCTGTAGGAGGGGACACGTGATTCATTAATTAGTATGTTTTTATCCAAGTTGTCTCTAATTGCACTATTTGTTGAGAAATATTACACAGACTGCTCATACCTTATTCACTGGCATAATAAAAGTACTTGTTTTTATTGCCTCTGCGCTATAGTGGCTGTTAGGGAGGGGTGTTGTTTACCACTGCAAGCGAGTTACTATATCCCCACATGAACTTGTTTAAGGTTTTTTTTCATGTGTGAAGTATATGCGAAACTTTTATTGGTAACAGAAAACTAGCTCGGATGACAGTGATAATATAAAACGAGTTTTGATATGTACATAAAGTCAATATCAACAGTCCCTGAATACGAACGCGTAACGAAAGGGACAGAAAGATTTGGAGCTTACCTTACCTGGAGAGCATTCGAAGTAAATACAATTAACCACTGCTTTGAAATGAAACATATGAATAAGCAATATTTGCTAATATTCATTAAGCGCCGAAATACGCAGGAAGCAAAGTTTGTGAACCCGCACCATTGTGTGAATTTTTCCATTAAAATAACAAAAAAGAAATAATAAATAATAAAAGTTAAATACGTTTCTTTTAAAATAAAATAATCTACGTAGTCTTAAAACATTTTAATTTGTTCTCATTATTTCACGGCCCCTCTCAACAAAACCTGCGCCCCCCAAGGGGGCAGCGACCCACAGTTTGGGAAGTGCTGCTCTAGAATTGTGCGTCAACTAGCCCTTGAATGCGAAACTTCCATTTTGTCCCCTCCTACCGGTAACGTCATATCCGGTTGCCAACAGAGAAGAGGTGCCGTCTCACGCAGGTATGAGTCTGATGCGAACTCCAATAGACTCCTGTGTTAACGAAATGACCGTTTCGAAGGAAATAGTCCGATTTTCGAAATGGAATAATTCAAAATGTGCTGATGAGTCTTAATTTTCTTTGGATGCGCTGTCATAACTAAAAGTTAAGAAAATGCATGATATGCAAATATTGAAATTCAGTACGATTCCGTAGCTTCACTGCTGTCAGGTCTAAGTGACATATTTCCCTGCGTTCAGTAGTGGATTGCATACCACTTTCGGACAAAGGACTTGACCGCTGCGAGCTTGGTTGCTCTCTAAATTTTCAGGTCAGGTTTCTGTTTTTCTGTACTGAATTTCACTCAGTTATGCGCAGCAAAAATGATAGTAAAATTAAAAAATACTCTAATTGTAACAAAAACGTTACAAACAGAGTTTACGCACCTTATTTCCTAAGATTGGCACCTGCCATATACGTAGATCAGGTTATGGCAGTACTCGGATATGAAAACCTTTTCCATTGACTGTTAGGATACTATAAGGGGCACAAAATTATCAGTTATATCATCTTGTAGACTGCTTGACACGCTAAAATTTACTTACTAATTCGCAGTTAACCGCACCATGAGACTACAGCAACTTACTCGCCACCTGGAATTCAAAATGAGGACTTCACTACACTACTATTGCGAAAGTACAACAAATGACATCGACTTGTTTATTCCACTGCTATGCCCGACACCTGTCGGATTGAAATTCAATCGGATGAAGAACAGTAATTTAAAATTACATACAGTATTTTATACATAGGGGTGAAGTGATTAATTACACGGACTTGGAAGTGTCGATATATGACAGTGGTGTTCAACCTTTTTTTACTATTTATAGAAAAGTAGCTACTTTTCTATAAAAAGTTATTCGGCTCTACTCTCTTATATAGATCTCGTCCCCCCCCCCCAAAAAAAAAACCTGATATCTGCTTACGCACAAATAAACAACTAAAAAAAAATACACAACTAAAAACTTGATTTGTGTATTTAAAAATTTATTTATCACTTTTAATTATTTTAATACAACAAAAAAAAAATTTATTGGAATAGAATATTTATTTCTCTTATTTAAGTTAAGGGATATTGTATCCCATATTGTTTCTTAGCCGAATTGAAGCCTTTGGCTCTTAATATAATTAGTATTTTATTTCTCTATTTTGGAAAACCAAAGTTGGAAAAAACAATAGATTGATTACAAATTCACGAGTTACAACTAATGCTGGTTGATTAAAAAAAAGTGAATGTGAAATTTGGCATTGTTTGGACCTCGCAATATTTTCATAGTCAAGTTCACATGAAGAAGTGGCCAATCGCAGACAATCATCCAAATGATTATTTGTAATTTGGTTTCTTAATTGATTTTTTATGACGGTCATATTTGAAAAAGCGGATTCTGACAAGCATATCGATCCGAAACACGACAGAATTTTTCACGCAATATCAGTGAATATTGGGAATTTTTCATGTGCTTACTTCCAAATGACTTCATTGTTTATTAAATGTAAACTATTCTGAATGTTTAGTAACTCAAGTTCTACTTCAGCTTGGTTTATATCAAACAGCCCACTAATTTTATTTGAAATTTCTGTGATGTTCAAGTCTTGAAATGGATTATTGATAAAAGATACAATCATTTCAGTTTTATTAAAATCTTTAAATCTTGAATTTATTTCTTCCTCAACTAATTCTATTTCACGAATAAATTCTTTTAAATCATAGCGAAGCATTTCTTGAGTTTGTTCAAAAAATTTTAATAAATATATTCCAGATGCCTAATTATTTATATTTTTCTTTAATAAAAGTATTGTTGGAAAGTTTTTATTGAACTTAACGTGTCAATTAAATTTTTATCTCTGCCTTGAAACTCTAAATTTAAATTGCTTAATTTCGTACAGAAATCTACTAAAAATGATGAGTGTAACAACCATCTTTTATCACTCAATTGTGGATAAATATCTCCTTTTTCATTAAGAAAAATTTTTATATCGTTAATTTTATATCTGTGAAAAGGAAAACGTACGAGTGAAGGTGCTTCGGGAAATATTGCCTTGCCTTTTCTCCTCTGCTTGGGCTCGCCGAAAATACATGGACGACTGCATTTTTTTTCTGCCGTTTCTACAGCTAGAACTGCCGCCAGCTGTTAACTGGATCCCTCTCTGGCCTGGAAACTTTTCTCCGGCAATTGGAACTCTTTCTTTCGGCAATTTGAAACCTTGTCTGCGGCCTAGAAGTAGCCTCTCTCTAGCGCCGTCTAGAACCGAGAAGCTCCTTTCAGAAAACGGGAAACTCCTCTCTCAAGCAATGTGGATCCGAGCAGTCTCTCTGACAGCGACTCTGAACCGGCCGGCCTCCTCTCTGAGAGCAATTCTGTAACCGGGAGCTCCCTTCTGCTTAATTCAGTCCCTTTTTATTAGGCCTTCTCTGAGACCTCGCATGAAGTTTGGCAACCCCACAAGGAATCGGTATGAGTCTTTCATCTGAAGTTTCAAGTTCGGCACGCCTTTTGTTCTTCCCTGCTTTCTTTTGATTGTAAGTTGCCGACCATCGGAAAGTTGTTTGAACTCTTTCTGACTGACTTCGGAGATGTTTACACTTAGAGCCTGCAAGCCTTTCTCATACATACAAGTTTCAATAACAATCTTTCTAATGCCGCCATGTACAGCTTCGGCGAAAAAAACATCGCTTTTTTTTTAACACTAACATATTCTTATTAAAACAGTATATACAGTTAGTTCAAAAGAGTTATTTACAAAAACATCTAATACAAACTATACCGAGACAAACAAAGTTTATTTTTTTTTACGATGTTCACATGGGACTTAAACTAAGTAAAAAATCAATGTAATGTGCTTTGGAATATTTAATATTTAAACTACAATCGAATTCTTACACTTTCCTTATAATCATATTCACTCAGCTCGCTGTTTCACTTCCACTGATCCAAATTAATTAATTTACTCGGACTTATAAGAAAATTACTGATTTGACAATTTTAACGAAAAATAAATAAACAATAGCAATACACTTAAATCGAATTAAAAATGATACAAAATAATGATAAATAAAATATTATGTTTTCAGTTTTAATTAAATTTATAAGGAGGAATACACAAGAGATCAACCAAAAATCACTCCACGATCGACCGGTCGATCGCGATACACGGGTTGAACACCGCGATATATGAAGTGGAAGGTCTTGAAGAAACTGGTGATGAAAATAATTACAATTTCATTTTTTACTCTCTTTGAAATGTTTGATGGTTTGAAACTCCATTATTTACCAGTGAATATCCAGTTGGTAGGCTCCAGAACAAGAAATGATTTCCTACATTACTGGAACCGTAGCGAAACAAATTATCAATATAAATTCGTCAAAACTCAGGGAACCAAAACCACACAATTGTGAGTTGTTAATGCCAATTCTTTAGATGAATAATCCTTAGATAATTTTCGATTACAGTATTGTTCGATATGGGATGAAATTCACGACATATGTAGAAGCAAGAAATCACATCTGCGTAATTAGTACATTATTAGAAAACATCTATGCAATGGATCGCAAGCCAAAGAAATGCGATTTTAATGCAGATCTCAAAAATTCTTCTACAAAAGTATTTCAATACAGCATTTTAAATTTTTTTCAATGCACAACCAGATTTCAATAAAATCAAGACAAAAAATTCAAACATAAAAGAACATTAAAAATCCAAGCAAATAACACAATACTAATTCTTACCAAAAAAAAAAAAACTTTCCACGTTAACTTTTCCACCAAATATCGAAACTTCACCTAAAAACTAGTATAAACGATATGCAGTGCCACCTACAGTAATGGAAATCAGAATATCTCTTAATATGAGAATCAAATGGCAAATTACTCATCGCACAGGTCTTTTTGTCCAAAGGGTGGAACTTTTGCATTTACCAGAACCAACATACCATGCCAAACTACAAATCCTTGAATATCAACTAAATGAACTGCATTGGCTCAATATTTCTCTACCAAACGAACCTGCCGTTTTGATGTGATCTGTTATAATCCCACAAACTCCATCAAACACTCTAAAATCTTCAGCTATCTCTGTCTAAAACTGAAATTTCTGCAGTCAAAATACTGCAATAGTAAGGTCAACCTTTTTGGGGACTTCAAAGTCCAAACTTCTTATTGGTTCCGCTTCTCCAGTTTCATTGATCAATCAGGAAGGGATGTTCAGGTGTTTGCCATCAGCAATGACCTATCTCAGATAATCAATCTTCTCACTGTGACAATCCCCTCCACTTTTCAAACACACTTGTCCTCTTCATAACAAGCGCCGATCCAGGTATACTGTGGTAATCGGTTCTCTTCTTGATAACTAAGAAACACAAGTGTGCCATCTTGAAGGATCTCAGTGGATTATATTCCTCCACCCGATTGTCCACCTATTGCTTCATTTCTTCTCATCCAAATCCCTGTGCTGATAACAGAAATCATCTTAACAGGAATGAAGGCTTTTATTTCTTATTCCACTTGAAATTAACACCTCTGCATATGATGGCCGGGTGAAGACAAATCTTCTGTTGCCCACTCTGACTGTTCTAAACCTCGTAGCAGTCGTAAAAGAATCATCACCAAATCGAAGTCAGACTTTGAAATGGCCAAATTCTGTAAACTCTCCTGATGTCTAAATACAGTCGGACCTTCTGGTCTGTTGCCAAGGATATTAGGAGCAACTTCTGCCACCCAAGTTCCTATCACTCTCATATCCTGATGGTTCAGAAGTTATCTCACATAACGACAAAGCCAACTTACTGGAATCACTCTTCTCTTCCAATTCTTGCATTAACGATCTGAGGAAAGGTCACTTACTTCCAACAACATAGATGCTCTTCATAGCTTCCAGAGTTTTGTGACAAAAAGAAATCCGAATAATCCTTAATAACCTGAACACAAACAAAGTATCTGGTCTTGACACTATCCTACCTATTGTACTAAAAATTATGCCCCAGAGCTAACGTCTGTCCGGGATTGCCACTTGAATCTATCCTATTCAGCACTCTTCTACCTTACAACATGGAAACAGGTTCACAAGCAATCTATCTCAAAGAAAAATGATAAAAGTCAACCAACGAAATGCAATCCATATAGTCTCACTGCTATTGTCTTTGAAAAAATGCAGGTTATCAACACCAACTCTTGAATCATCTAGAGACATATCAACTAATCGTGAACAATAGTATGAATTCCATTACTCTCTGTCTATAGCTGAACTTCTTGCATTCACCAATCACCTCTGGACTCAGAGCATAGAAAAATTTGCAGAAACTGGCATGGTTGCTCTCGACATTTCAAAGGCATTTGATCGGATTTGGTTAAGGAGCCTAAGTAACAATCATCCATCCTATGGTCTGCCTCAGTCACTCTGCAACTGGGTCACTAACTTTGCATCTGTTGCTCACTACATATCATAGTGGACAGTTTATGCTCATCAGAGTTACCAAACAATGTAGAATTATCCCAGGGTTTTGTTCTTTCCCCTTTCTCTTCCTCTTTGTATATAAACGATCTGGTCTTTTCCATTCCTCCTTTTCATTCATAGGATCCTCAATGTCATGACTATTGATCTGAACTCGGTGATCCTAGATTTTCCATTGGGGCAAGGACAACATTGTAAGTGTCAGTTTCACCTAAACTCAGATATGTATGATCTCTCGCAAGGAAGAACTCGCATTCCTTCCCTTTTGTTTTCAATAATATTGAGATATCCAGACATGATCAGATTTCTCTTCTTTCACTGATCTATACGTCCAATCTTTCCTGATACAACCACATTTCAAATATAGCTTCTGCATCTTCCAAAATACATTTATATCTGGATCAGATATAAAAAAAATTCTATTCTCTTTTAATTTAATTGGCCGTTCTCATTGGCAGCCACTTCACGCATCCGATTCCACTCATTCGCCACTCTCGTAGCAAACAGTCTGACCTTACATCCCTACTAACTGCAGTGTTAATGAATTTCATAAAGGTGATCTCTTGCTCTTCTCTTAGGAATTTCTTCCACAAACTTGAAAGTACCTTGTGAGAAACTACGATTGAATGCTCTCAACCACTTTTACATCCTGAATAAGCCTACCGAACAAAATCCGAGCACAATATTCTCGATCTGCATGTATCAAAACTTTATAAAGGGGAACGAATCTACTTCATCGCTACTAGGTAGGATGTTTTGCAGCTCCCAATTGATCAGATGTGCGGTTTTGCCAATTTTTGTAAGAGGATCTGTGAAATTCTGAGCCACATCAGCCATGATCTCCATATCCTCGTCCAATCGATGAGGATATGGAGATGGTAACTGCCTCTGATTTACTTTTAACCAACGAAGTCTTTTTCTCACGTTCGTTTCTCCAGATATCTGAACAAAAAATTTTTTCTTTTTACTAGCAGTAGTGTTTTAATGTCAAAGAAGGTTTTCTCTTATCATTTTATTGCTATACATGTTAGTTTTTCAACATTATTGAGATATCTTTAGTTTTTCAGAGCAATCGAATTCACATTATCACTGCAGGAGTAATTATGGGCATGGAATGAAATGTTAACTTTTATTCACATTCCTTTTCGTAGACGAAGGGAATATTCCCATATTTCAACTAACTGAATGAAGTTTGTTCTTTTACTGACTTAGCACAACCCAGTAAATGAGTTCTAATTCTTTCACGAAAGAAAGCGCATATTTAAATTACTAATACTCGTTGCGTCTCAGATGAAGATTAACATTTTCAAAGAAGATCATTTATATTTAAAAGTGTGTATTCAGATTTCATTATCTTAATGAATTCCGTTATTTAGGTAGTTGAACCCAGGGGATTGACAACGTCTGTTCCTTTTATTGAACATGTCTAACACGTTCTTGGGTTCAAAAGGCACCGATTGGGTGTTCATATATTCTCACTTCGGGTCGTTAATAAATGGTAACGCACTTTTTTTCTGAACTTCTGATATTCCCTATCGGATTGAAGAAAAACTGTGTACATAAATAAGCCAGTTAATTCTTGTTTATAAAGAAGGTATCATTTGAAATCATCCAGATGAATTATTTTCTGTTTTTAAACATAATTACGCATGGATATTTTAAAAATTATTATTATTATTATTATTATTATTATTATTATTATTATTATTAGGCAGATTACAGCCGTCCCTTGACATAAAAAATTTCAGGTGAAAGATGTTAGCAGCGCGTAGGATATAATTATGGGGTACCTGAGGGAAGCAATATCGGAATGCTTTCTCACGTCAGAAAGATAACTAACGTTTGCGCCGAATGGGTGAGTAGTAGTATTATTCGTGATGTGCAAATTAGAAAATGCTATGGAGGATTTAAAAGGAGAAAGATGATCAGAAACTTACGAGCAATAGAGAGCTCAAGCTGGGAAGGTTATCAGCATAGTAACGAAGGCTAAATCAGATTATGAGCGCACCTTAGCCAAGCAGGTCAAAGGAAATTCTAAAGAACTCTTTCGTTACGCATTCTTCCGATAAGACGGCGGTAGAAAATTAATGAGTTTAGGAGTAGTTGGATAAGATTATGATACTTTTCATTGCCCATTTCGATTAGAAAAGGCCTAAGTTCGAATCCCGTCATGACGGGAGAAATCTTTATATGGACTTCTTCAATCGAAGGTGAGTTAGTCGATCTCATACGGAAGGTAGCTGGGTTTTTTATCCCGGAAATTCAGGTTTTTCATCCGCATGCAGACAAATCGGTCCTTCAGAACACACGCAATTTACAGACAAAAAATACTAGCTGTGGTGGTGGGCAGTGGATGGCGCTGATGTAGATGAGGTAGTAGAGGTGGAGATGGAGAGTTGTACAGTAAGTGTCCTTCCGCGATGAGTCTTCTGACTCCTTGGAGATATCACAAATAATAATAATAATACTTTTCAGGAATAAATGAAATGTTTTTACACTCCTGTTTTTGTTATCAACCTCTTTCATTAACTAAATGCATCAGCCATG
This sequence comes from Typopeltis vanoorti, assembly GCF_054136105.1. NCBI lineage: Eukaryota > Metazoa > Arthropoda > Arachnida > Uropygi > Thelyphonidae > Typopeltis > Typopeltis vanoorti. Next base: position 80,371,489 of record NC_143572.1, read on the forward strand.
GCACGTCTCACTCAATCTTGCTATAGAAACATCCAGACGCTTTCCGACAAACTGCATCGCAAAGCGATTGGAGAATATTTGCACAGGCGGTGTCATGTGTGTTTATTACGTGGGATTGAAATAACGTATTAAGCGCATCGAAGTCGAAGAAAACGGTCAGAATTGCTTTGATATTCGACCAGTGAAAAGACATTTTAAATCAACTGAATGTATTTTCCACAATCGTTGTTGTTCTGTACAGAATTTATACGCTGCTGTGGTCCTGTTTACTAAGTTTCCAGCAGAATCAAAATCACAGATACTCTTACGTTGATCTGTAAACATATACCTGCCCCCGTTGCTCGTAATGAATGAAATTGGTTTTGTACTCATTTCTAAATGAACTGACCTAAATCTAATTTGTGCATTGTCTTTTTTTTTTTTTTTTTTTTTTTTCCCTCAAGAAATTGGCATTAAGTGATGTTAGCAAATAACGCAATGCAGTTGCCTTGTAGCCCGGGGTCTAAAAATCTAAAAATAGTTATTAAACGTTTTCGGATATTCTGATGGTTCAGTCAACATAAACACCAGAGCGTTGCGTTGGTTGAGCCTGCATTTGTTTGGCGCGTATAATTGGATCAGTCAGGATTATGATCGGAGAAGTTAGTGAATAATGGGAGTTTGGTCAGTTTTGGAATTGTGGTGCGTTTATTATATTATGTGTCTTGAAGATTATTCATTTTTTTAATCAGTGCTCTTACCAAAACAATTCAGAGTCCTGTAGCAGTGCCGATAAGAATACAACTGCACGGTAAGCGTTTTTTTTTTCAACTTTAGAATCTTCACATTGATAGTCATGGAAAAACAGCTAAATGAGACAATATTCGAGGAGGTATACAGAGAATTTATAAGACTAGGTGAACTACTTAACAACAATTGGCCGGGAAAAGTGAAGCTTTATGACACGTTTTCTCCAGAAAGTATCACAGATGTTGTCGCAGAAGAACAGTTAGAATCGGTGCCTTCTACTCCTTCAGACTTTGTAGAAGGGCGCGCACGCAAAAAGCGAAGAACAACAGAAGAACCGCACAGTGACAATGAAATGGAACAGGATTCTCAGGGTTCAGACATCGCTATTTCTCCCGAAGGAAAGGTGCCTCCGATCATCCTTAGTGAAAAGCAGAAGTGGGCAGCTTTAAGATCCACAATGTCCAATCTGCACATTGGCTTCATTAAGGCCAAAAACATGATTGAAGGCATAAAGATCCAGCCAGAAACAGTGACAGACTATAGAAGGTTGACCAAAGAACTGCACAATAGAGGCATCCAGTATCATACTTTTGCGCTCAGCTCGGAAAAAAACTGAAAAGTGGTCCGTCGTGATGTCTGTGAAGACATTGACACAGCAGAAATAGCTGCTGACCTGAATTCTCAGGATCTGCCTCCAGTCAAGATCAGCAGAATGTATAAAGCAGACAGGACTCCCATGGCATTAGTCCTAGTAGAGATTCATAAAATTTAGAAGGATATCTACAACACTTAAAAACAGTCTGTGGTCCCATCGTCACACCAGAACCACTCCGGAAAAGATCATCTTCTGAGCAGTGCCACAGGTGCCAGAAGTTAGGCTATGCCCAGAATCTATGTAGAGCTGAATATAGATGTCTGAAATGTGTGGACAGCCACCCAACCAATACCTGCACTAAGCCGAGGACCACCTCGGCCAAATGTGCCAACTGTGGTAGCCCTCATCCTGCGAACTATAAAGAATGCACTCTGCCCCCAAAGAACAGACGAATGCAGGCAGTCAATCACCCCTCCTCCTAAAGTATAAGAACACCAGAGGCCCAGGCATCAAAACCGGAGACTCAGCGACCACAACCGGAGGCCTCCAAAAATAGAGACACCCAAAAGCAAACAAGAAGTTATGCCGATGTGACCCGCACAAACAGACCCTCAGACAATCCTAAAATAAGGGGTTATCGGCTGAAGTTTTGTGGCATGTTTGCTAGTAAGGCCGTAATAATAGCACCTAAAAATCTAACAGCTGTTATTACGGCCTCACTAGCAAACATGCTACAAAACTTTAGCCTATCAAACCCTACTAGAACCTCCACTAAAAAAAGATTTCTTCCTGAAACGCAGGTCATCCTCACAGGTCTCATAAATTAATACTAACAAACTCATTCCACATCTCTTCAGATCGTTGCATGGAATGCATATGGCCTCAAAAACAAAATACTGGAACTTCGAGATTTCACATTTAAGACCTCAGACAATCCTAAAATAAGGGGATATCGCCTATACAGAAATGATAAATTACTCTACAGAGGCGGCAGCACTGCCATCCTCATTAAAAATTATATTAAGCACCACTCTGTGAGCAACCCTTCAACCACTAAACTTGAGATCACAGGCGTGAAAGTAGTCACCAGTTCTGCAGGCAGATGGAAAATCTACTCAGCTTACAACCCTCCCCAAAAAATCTCTACTACACTCTGACCTAAATGCCATCTTATGCGTCAGAGAGCCGACCATTATAGTCGGCGATCTGAACTCCAAGCACCCTGCGTGGAATTGTTCAACCACCAACAAGAATGGTTGCATCCTTCACCGATCCAACTCATCTCAGTACGTTTGGCACTGCTGATATGCAGGATATAGCTATCTTGCAGGATATCAAATTTCAATACAGCATTATATCCATGGATGAACTATCATACGATCACAACCCAATTCTACAACAGCTGGGAAAACAAGAATACCTGTCCCCTCCTTCTCAATCCTACATAGAATGGGAAAGATTGTCAACAGCACTGAAGGATTATATCGGACCTGTTCCTCACATACGCACAAAAGAAGTAGAAACTGCAGTTAAAAAAATCTCACACGACAAATTAATTCTGCTATAACGGTAGCTTTCTCCTACAAATCTGCCCGCAAGCCAGATCGTTTGCCTGATGACATCATGAACTTGATCAGAGACAAACACAAAACTAGGAAAAGATTCTGTAAAACGAGTGCAGCACAAGATAAAACAAATCTAAACAGATTAAATGAGGCAGTAAGAGATGCGGTCAAAGCTCATAGAGACCAGGTATCGGAAGAAAAGTTAGCCTCCATTTCACTTACTGTTCACTCCATCTGGTGACTACTGAAAATATCAAAGACAAAGTCAGGTCCCTTCCCCCAATATTCTCTGACCAGGGCCTAGCTCACCCAGATGTAGACAAAGCAGAAGTTATAGCATACAATTTGGAGGAGCAATTCGGGTCTTCGTATGAAAACCTCGACTCTGACCACATATATAAGATTCACAGCGGTCAGACACTCACTCAAACTTCCTATCACCAGCACTGACCATATTGCACCAACATCACCTGCTGAGATATATGACATTATTAAAAAATTAAAGAACAAAAATGCTCCTGGGCCAGACGGCATTGCTAATCAGGTGATCACACTTCTGCCCCATAAAGCAGTAGTGCACCTGACCAGTATAATAAATGCAATTTTAAGATTTCACTATTTTCCTTCCACCTGGAAACTGGCTGATGTAATTGCTATACATAAGCCAGGCAAAGACCCACACCTGCCGCAAAATTATCGTCCAATCAGTCTCATCTCCAATCTGGGTAAGGTTGCAGAGAAGGTCATCTTCTCATGACTCCAAACCTCAGTAAATGACCTAAACATCCTCCCTAAAGAACAGTTTGGTTTTTGGCAACACCATAGTACTACTTAGCAAATCCACAGAATTGTCGAATACATCACCATCAGCTACAACTGGAGCCAGTGTACAGGAGCTGTTTTCCTAGACCTATCCAAAGCATTTGACAATATCTGGCATTTAGGACTCCTGCACACACTTATCTCAGCCGGTATGTCACTAAAAATGGTTCATCTAATCCACTCATATCTTCAGAATAGATCAGTGCAAGTTAAAATCAACGGTTCTACATCGTCCCAGAGTCATATCTTTGCTGGAGTGCCGCAGGGATCTCTACTGGCTCCATTGGTGTTTTCCGTATGCATGTCACACATCCCGCACAATCCGATGACTTCCATTTTGGCCCTGTATGCGGACGATACGGCAATACTAACCAGATCTGTCAGACCCCATTTCTACTAGAAAGCTTCAAGAAAATATTCTAAAGTTGGATGGTTGGTTCTCCAAGTGGAAATTGGAAGTCAATCCCCAGAAAAGCTCAGCCGTTCTTTTTTTCTCAAAAAGGCCAATGTCTCCTGCAGGTGATGTGTTACTATTCAATACTAAAATTCCCTGACAGACAGAAACAAATTACCTGGGTGTAATTCTCGACACAAAAACTATCTTTCTACCAACACATCAAGATTTCGTGCGCAAAGGCATCTAAAACCATAGCTCAGATCTATCCGCTAATTAGTAAAAATAGCAAGCTCAGCAACAGAATCAAATTGCAACTATACCAGATGACGATTCGTCCTATAATCACCTATGCCTCTCCAGCCTGGAGCCACACCTCTAATACTCACATTATCAAGATACAAAGAGTGCAGAAAACAAGTGCTTGAGAATGATTCTGAATGCCCCGTGGTATGTTAGAAACAATCAACTTCATAGAGATACAAATATTCCCTATATTTTCTCTTTTCTACAATCCTTAGCATCCAAGTTTTTTCTAAAGACGTCCACATACCCCAACGATTTGGTTAAGTAAGCTGCGGCATACGAGGTAACGGACATATCCAAATATAGAAGACCAAAAGCTATATTAGCCTCCTATAGCGATGCATAATCTCCATTCCCCTTCAGGGCAAGCAAACTGCTCATAAATTTTACTCTCACCGTTAACCACAACAGATAGAGGGGAATATGAAAAGCATCTTGCTTCACCCTAAAGGCATAAATATCAATTTTGGGTTGCATCTGCTGTCGCTTGACTTATGCAAACCGCACTACAAAATTGAAGTTATTTTCACCGTATGGTTGCTTTTTTAACGATGCACGAGAGTGTTAAGAGTGCCTAGCACATCGGCACTCATCTTAATTGGTCATATTCAGTGACTTGTAGGAGAACTTCGAAAACTTTAATTTATCAATTAATAGAATTTTAAATATGGAAAGCATAAAGGTCAAATGAACAATAGTTTGGTTCTTTCGCGCCGGGCATGCGATAAGCACAAGGGGTTTACGCTTCGTGGGGAGATTAGATTATCATTGGAAAATACCAGAGTGAGACATCGATGATTTGAATTTTGATGCGATTTTTTAAATAACAGCACATAGATATAATAATAATAAACACAGAAATCGGAAAAAGTAGTCACATGGATAATTATTAATTTTCGGGATTGAACTAAAGAAATTCACACGCAAGTTCTTACCTCATTCAACTGTAATCTATTACAATCCTCAAAAGCTCTTGCAGTTTTTCGAAAGGCATTCGAAAGATCGTCAATACTGTTTCCAATTGTATATATGGGAAGAAAAGTTTATAGAAAATTACTTGTCTATGTCGGTGTCATAAAGACGACAGTTCACACTTCACACACGTAAAACAGATGAAACTCAGAAAACTAAAACAGTAACTCGTGACAAATGAGAACGTCTATTGGAGTGGAGCAGACAAGAACCAATAACAGTCACTGATTTCTAGCTGCTATTGTCTTAGCGCACACTCTGCCTCGAGCTTTGGGCGGTTTAAAAACACTGCAACGTAACAATTTGACCTGCTCCACCATCTGTACGCCTGTCCTAACAGCACAAAGTTGTATCTGTGACCACACATCCAGACTATTAACACGAACGTGATGCAATGTTTACGCTCGAAAAGTGTCCTGTTCAAGAAGCATTAGTGTATTGTGTTTAATTTTCGGAATCACGCGAAGTCGGAGTTAGGTGAGTCTCCTGAATAAATGCAAAAATGTATCGCTATTATTGCTATTGTGCAGATGTACACCGCACCCCTAGCACTTCCGGAATATTCGCTGCTGATAAACACAAGCAAAACAATCGGATGAATATCTGTCAGGAGATTGATCCTTCTCTTTTCAACCACCTTCTAAATCAGTGGTTTAAGGTGTCATCTATAAATTATCTACACGAAATATTTCACTTTCAAGTTAACAAGCTATCTCTAGTGGCTTAAAAAACATTTTTTCTAGGTAGGATGCAAACCATTGATTTATTCAAAATAGTACGAGCCGCGTGAAGTTAAATCGCTAATAGCATTATGCTTTCACTGAGGTAAAAGTTAATCGCAAAAGTGTAAAATAAATTGCATATAGAAATATATAATTTATAATATCATACTAAATAGATCATTGGACAACGGTAGTATCCGGGTGGTTTATGTCTTTGTAAATATTCTTATTGGCCTTAAAAAAAGAATGTATTAATCAACTCAAAGTTTCCCATATTTTTCACAAGGATAGGCAGTCATTCCAATCAAGTTAGGGCAGTGAAGTAAGGCCTCAACACTCTTTAAATAGCCGTTCAAATTTATATCGAAATCAGTGTGGAAGGCTTGTTCCAGACCAGAGACTGCTGTGGTCAGCCATTATTCCATGTTCTGCTAATTCAGACTTATCCGATTTGTAGTGAAGAATATAAGATTGATGTTCTTGTATTCTCTTTCTATTGAACGTTCAGTTTGCTCAAGGTAAGAAAGATGGTAATCACATGAAACTTGGTATACACCAGGAAGAGACATAGTTCAGCATTTATCTTTAGAAGAAGGGGAAATAGGTGAATAGTATACTAATAGGAATATAAGTAGCTACTAACTTAACAAAAATAGTAAATCTAAATAATTTCATTTCCTGAAAGGGAGTAAGAAGTGGTCAAACGATTTAGTCGAGTATGGCTTCGAAAAAAGTGCCTTCAGATGGAAAATTGCATCGAAATTGTATTTTGGACTGCTTTTTTTAATAGTTGAACAATTCTTGCCAGTACAAACTTCTACACGGAAATGACCTATCTACTCTTCGTACAAATGACAAAGATATAAATCAGTGACATCGTGAAAAAATTCTCAGACATGCGGTTTACTGCGTTCAGAAAATAAATTTTAAAATTCATTATACCACAGCTTTAGACATGTTATCATCAGGTAGGCAAATACCCTAACAGGATATAAATACCCTAACAGCCGACCTGGTTGGGCGAGTGCTTAAGCATATCCATTCTCCAGCCAAATGGCTGCGGGTTCGAATCCCACCATGGCCATGGATGTGTGTGATTGTCTGTAAAAAGAAAATAGCGGTTGTGGTGGGCTGTAGATGGCGGTGTAGATGATGAAGTTTGGTGGAGTGGTCAGACGTGGAGTTGTAGAGTTGATGCCCTCCTTCAATGAGTCTTTGGACTCCCTGGAAGTGTGGTATAATAATAATAATAATAATAATAATAATAATAATACGTTACTATCTGAAATAATGTGGGTATTGCGGTCGATTTTATTTAGTATACGGGATCAAAAACCCAAGTTTCCGAGATTAAAAAAAAAAAAAAAAAAAAAAAAAAAAAAAAAAAAAAAAAAACCTGCTTGCCCGTGCCAGAGATCGATTAACTCGATATCCGGTAGAAAATATGCTTAGAAAACTGTCCTTCTGTCGACGACTACACTTGAATCTAAGTCTAACTTCTAGAGACCAAGCCGAAGAGAGCGAAAGTGCCACTTCCACAACTGCTACACAGAAAATAAATGTAGTATAAATCATAAAAAAAGTATTTGAAATCAGTCACAATATTAGAATAATTTTTAACGTGCTTAAAAATATCAGAATAATGCAAAAAATGCACACAAATTACAGTCAAAGGGAAACAACCTGATAAATAACTTCGTTGCCTCATCCGTAGCTTTAATGTCCGTTCGTAAATGGTTGGGTATATTATTTACCAGCAGTTCAGTCTTTTTAATCGAAAGATGCCCATATGATCTGCAAACTAGAAACAGGTTCATTTTTGTCTCTTGGGAATACATCTTGAAGGCGTTTCTTTAATTCCACCACAAAATCTCAAAGGGATGGATTTAAATCTGGTAAGTTTGCAGCCAAGCGCTATTGGAAGTGTTACAAGAAGCTGAATCTTGCTGAAAAAGGAATTCTCCATCACAAAGTTTGGAACGCTTTCTGTTCTGGCATCAGAAGATTCAATTGATGGTGATTTCCTTTTTCAGCAAGATGGTACACTTTGGAATTGACCCTTTCATACACAATACACAGCCTACCTGGACCCTCTGCGGTCATACAAGTCCTTTAATGGCCATTGTATACACATTGTGTGTGTGTATCCCATATAGTACCTTATAAAGTTATCTATCTTATCCAGTATCTAATTTTGCGGTATTATACAGTGCACCAAATCCCTTACTAAAAGCATGAAAGAAATTATAAATTTCTTACATAGTGCTCTACAACATCGCTGTTTCTTTGTTGACTTCGGCAGCATCAGGAATCACCTAATTGAATGAGTATACTCCGTTAAGTGTGTCTTAACGGTCGCTTGTTCGCCACGTTATTGTATTCTTGTTTCCACGAATTTTTAATACCTAAATTTAAAAATCTTAGTGTAAGAGGTCGGAGGATAAACCACAAAACTTTGAGAAATTTAGTTAGCTATTCTTTCTACTTCTTTTTTTCAAGTTCTTTTTCCACTTTTCTTTTTTCTTTAAATTTTATTTGCAGTTCTGTATAATTTTTTTGTCTAATTTTTTATGCCCAGAAATATATATTAAAGTAAAAAACCTATTGAACAAAAACTTGTTAAGATATAAAAATAAATATAAATAAAAATAATAAATACTTAAAGAAATGGATAAATTTTCCTTTGATTTGTGAAGCTATAGGTTAAATTTTGAATCTACTTACCTCAGTGTGAATTAACTACACATTCACTGTGTGTTTAGATCAAAAATTCGACGATTTACAAAACCACGTGAAGTCCATTCCTCACGAACGCCTAAATATCACTGCGTAATAGAGATTAAGCCGGATATAAGTACTCGCCACAGGGCCTAACTGCCGAATGCAACAAGTAACAAAGAAAGTCGACAGTGTAAGGATCCTCCAGCACATGATGCCCTGGGCGAGCTCCGAACTCTATACTATACATAACGAAAAAACTTGTGGTGTTTGTTAAATGTTATTAAAATTTGCAGTATTCAATACGATCTATTTAGTGCATGTCCATATTTAATAAACGCTAATATTAAAACATGTTCATATTTTATTTTTTCCACTAACGTCAGCGGCCCAGCGATGTGATGCGATCCATCGCCTGCTTATCGGATTATGCCGACCCTGCACACAAAACATAATTTCATCGCATAAAATACCTTTTCCCAGTCCTCTTGATCCTAAAAGTCTTTGCTTACATCATCGCACTCTAGCCGCCTTTTGCTTGGAAGTCATAAAGGGATTCGTCTTAGGCACAAGTGATTTAAAACCTAATTTCTGAATTTGTCCCGACGTCGTAGATTTAGACACATTCACACCTACTTCTTTCCATCCCCTATGAAAATACCTCACTTCAGATACGGTTTTTTCTCGCCATTCTTCAATCTCCTCTCATCTCCTGATGTAATATCTAACATTATGAAATTTTGTTATTGCTTTTAGTAATAAGTAAAGGTAATAACGAAAGGTTTGTAAACTCCGGTGATTAGAATACTGTTCCAATTCTCTACTCCCACTTGCATGACAACATATCAATTCCTTAGCTAAAATCTGTGGAGTTTTGACTTCTTTGTTCAGACACCGTACGCAACTTCTTAGCTTCCGATATGTCATTCGTTCAACCCATGTTTAGCAAACGATTCCTCACATACGAGTCAGTCCCGCAACTACTAAAATACATGCAACTTCTAAGCTCTCCTTAAAACCGATCGAAGAAATTTGGAATAATGTAATATTTTGAGTCACATTAAAAATTATTCTAAATTTTTTAAATGCTTTCAAATAAAAATTTTCTTTTATTTAATTTTAATTTAAATTCATTTATATATGATTTTATTGGTAAAATAATCTTGAAAGTAAGTAGATTTCGACGATGCTAATTCATAGTTTGTAATAATTATTTTTTGCAATAAATTACAATTGGAAATCTTTCAACGCAATTTCTTTGATTATTCTAATTTTTTAATTCGGAGGTGTGGAATCTGCGGTGGCTTTTAAGTAGTGACTGTTATGTTTATAACAATCACTACAATAGATAATATAACAGTCTAGGTCTTCCTACTTATTGAGGTCGAATCCAGTCTGGGAAGTGTTTCAGTGAATGCAGTCGAGTATGTGACATACAGGGAAGAAAAATTTGCACAGAGAAAGAGCATCATGAGAGAAATAAATGAAAAAAAAAAAAAAATTGAATTTAAACGATTAAAAATGGGATTAGAAATTATGTAAATCGCTGTCATCAATAGAAGAGATTACATCAGTTCACATTTAGGTGAAGTTTCAAGTAATATTTCCATGAACAAAAAGTCGGGAGAAGCACAAGTCTTTTGAAGTAGAAAAACGAATGTGTGTGTGTGTGTGTGTGTGTGTGTGTGATTACTTGATCTAATTTGCTTTTTTGAATTGAATTTCAGTTATATCCCCGGACCCACATTGTCATATCCGAAACCTCTTTATTATAATTTTTAAAAAGATTATAAATTAAAACGAGTATTTGTTAAAAGCAATGATGTTATTAAAATGTTTTCACTTCATAAAAAGAACTGCATTTTATTAAATTTCAGAAGTGAAGCTCCTCAGCCGAAATTGCTTAGAAATTACAATTTTAATTGCTGAGTAATTTGTGCTACATGACTTTTCTGCAAAGTAAATGAAAACAATTCTCATTTCACACTAAACTAAAAAACAAGGAACATATGAAATGGTAGTGTTAGCAAATATAAAAAATAAATAACTCTGATGAATACAGTAAAACTAATCAATTAAAATTTTATTCATCCAAAAAGTCACTGAAAAAGACCTCTTTGAAATTTAGGATGAAAAATCTAAAACGTGTAGTGAATTTGGGCATTACCATATAGTTGCTGCTGCCGTCTTCCCACTTTCATTACTTTCGTGTTTTTATCTACTCTGACGGTGGTGAAACGTGAACTTCAAAGGACGATAGGTGATGTGGCTACACATTAAAAAGGTTGGATGGAAACTTGTCTATGTTACTAGATATTAACATGTAGAAAATTCACCCGAGAGTTCTCACAGAAGATAATAATCAGTGATCTGAAATTATTTTCATCTGCCTAGTGCCTCGTACCAGAAATACCAAGCTCTTCAAATATTTCTCCGATTTATTTTCTTTTATCATCGTCAATTGTGAAGCTATCTATTTAATTTAAACAACATGCGAAGAATCGACCGAATACCATCAAAATAAACGAAATTCGCAGGTAGTCGGTTAGGGAAACAAGTGTATCCATTCCTTCAAGATTTTATTTCTCATCTAGAAACAAAAAAAAAAACCCTTGAGGTGACTTCAGAATATCCCTGCATGGTTTTAGCAAATTCCGATACCGCATAGCACTAAACAATGTCTACAGAAGGTCAATATTTGTGATATTCAAACCAATTTCGTGTACACTGTTTTGATAAATTTGCAATAACTTTTCCTTTAGTGCATTAAGTATATTTTTAAAACTCAAGTGACACTTGAAAAAGCAGTGTGTCTCACAAATGTATTATTTATTTTCAAACCACAAATAATAATAAACCCATTCACAAGGATTACTTTTACGTTGTACTTAAAACGGCGACTTGGAGAAATGCAAATATAATTGTACATGTGACAAGGACACACATTCACCCATCACTCAATTGCTGTGTTGAATTCTTCAGTGGGTCACCACATGTTCCTTTCGCGAGCATATTTTCTCGCACGTTTGACAAGTGCAATGTTTTTCATCAGTGTGCATTCTCAGATGTGTTTTCAAATGCGAACAACGTGAAAGCCTCTTGAAGAAATTATTTAAATGAAAGGGATATTAAATCCCAGATTATTTCAAAGTCGAATAAGAAACTCAAAGATAAAAGTCTATGAGTTTCATACCGAATATAGCAAACTATAAAATTTTCGGGGAATTTTAGAGTAAGCTAAACCATGGTTCAATATCAGGGCAACTCGTAGCAAATATGCCCTTCATTTAAATAATTTTACCTCACCGTATTGAGGCCTTTTGGCTCTATATTTCAGTACCTTATTGGCACACCCTTTACTGTATCTCATATAGCAAAGCATATAAGTTCTGCTAACTAAAACCTTGTTATTATCTAGGTCTACCTAATAACTGATGAGACCTCAACAAAGGTCGAAACCGGCCTGGTTAGGAAACTTCCCCCATAATGTACAATATCATGCATCTCCTATGAGATGTGTTTTTACATTAGGAAAAATATTTAGAATAGTGATCGGAACTTTACCCACTTTTGCTACAAGTCGCCCTAGTATTGAACCATATGTTTTGATAATGCTAGGATTCGACGAAATTTTTGTACTTTGCTATATTCGGCAAGAAACTTAGATTTCTATCTTTGAGTTTCTTATTTGACTTTGAAATAATGTGGGATTTAATATCCCTTTAATTTAAATGATTTCACATCGCCGAAGTGAAGCCATTTGGCTCTTTATTTCAGTAACTCGTGATGAAAATTTCAAATGGAGAAGTTTCTCTCTGGTGTGAACACTTCGTGTCTTTTCAGGTGAGAATAGTTGAAAATTTTCTTGTGAGAGATTTTGCATGTAAAGGAGTAATCTGCACTATGCCGTTTCATGTGATTTTTAAGAGAGCCTTATTCAGAAAATTGTTTTACTCATATTTTACATGAAAAACTTTTCTTTAGTCAGACGGTTCCATTTCTAGTGCTTTTCAAGGGAGCTTACAGTTGAAAACGAGACACGTGAAAGATTCCTCATCAGTAAATGTTCTTAGATGTCTTTTCTGGCTAGAAACCATTGTTTGAAAATTTTGCATGGAAAAGGTTTCTGTGGACAAAGAGTTTCATGTCTTTTCAGATTCAAACTATCTGAAACCGTCTTGTTGCAAATTTCGAAAAGGTTTCTCACCAGAATGAACCTTAGATGTCTTTCCATACTCGAACCATGAGAACACTTCTTGTTGCAAATTTCAAATGGAAACGGTTTCTCTCTGGAGTGAACTCTATCGTGTCTTTTCAGGTTAAACAAGCTGAAGAATTTCTCGTGAAAAGGAGTAATCTGTGGTTGACTTTTCATGTTTTTTTAGATAGATTAATAAAGAAAATTGTTTGCCACATATATTACTTGTAAAAAGCTTTTCATCAGTCCGATGATAGCCTTTTTGGTGTTTTTTAAGTAACTGCATAGACTAAAACGTAGAGCTATACAAAGGAAAAGTGAAATAATTTTCACCAGTATGAACTCTTAGATGACCTTTCAGATGCGAACTGCTTGAAAACTTGTTACAAATTTCGCATAGAAATATTTTCTCACCAGTATGAACTCTTAGATGTCTTTTCAGATGGGGACTCTGTGAAAACATTTTCTTGCAAATCTTGCAGAGAAAGGTTTTCTCATCAGTATGAATTCTTCGATGTCTTTCCAGACTTGAACTGTATGAAAACATCTTGCTGCAAATTTCGCATAGAAATGGTTTCTCACCCGTATGAACTTTTAGATGTTTTTTCAGATCTGAACTGCTGGAAAAAGATCTTGTTGCAAATTTTGCATAGAAAAGGTTTTGATACTCTTTGATACATCAAAGAGTATCAAAGACTGGTACTCTTTAATGTCTCTGAAAATACTTCAGAGTACCAGTATGTACTCTGATGTCTTTTCAGATGCGAACTGTTTGAAAATGTCTTGTTGCAAATTTCGCATAGAAAAGGTTTCTCACCAGTATGTATTCTTAGACTTTCATTTGTGAACTCTCTGTAAACCACTTGTTGCAAATTTCGCACAGAAAAGGTTTCTCACCAGTATGAAGGCTTAGATGATTTTTCAGATGGGAACTGTTTAACGATTTCTTGTTGCAAATTTGCAGAGAAAAGTTTTCTCATCAGCATGAATTCTTCGATGTCTTTTCAGATTTGAACTGTGTGAAAACAACTTGTTGCATATTTCGCATAGAAAAGGTTTCTCACCTGTATGAACTCTTAGATGTTTTTTCAGACTCGAACTGCATGAAAAATTTTTGTTGCAAATTTTGCATAGAAAAGGTTTCTCACCTGTATGAACTCTTTGATGTCTTTTCAGATGCGAACTGTTTGAAAATGTCTTGTTGCAAATTTCGCATAGAAAAGGTTTCTCACCAGTATGCATTCTTAGATGTGCTTTCATTTGTGAATTCTCTGTAAACCACTTGTTGCACATTTTGCATAGAAAAGGTTTTTCACCAGTATGAACTCTTCGATGACTTATCAGATGTGAACTGTTTAAAAATTTCTTGTTGCAAATTTCGCAGAGAAAACTATTCTCATCAGTATGAATTCTTCGATGTCTTTCCAGACTTGAATTGTCTGAAAATATCTTGTTGCAAATTTCGCATAGAAAAGGTTTCTCACCAATATGAACTCTTAGATGTCTTTTCAGATGTGAACTACATGAAACGTTCTTGTTGCAGATTATGCATAGAAAAGGTTTCTCACCAGTATGAACTCTTAGATGTTTTTTCAGATATGAACTACATGAAAAGTTCTTGTTGCAAATTTCGCATAGAAAAGGTTTCTCACCAGTATGTATTCTTAGATGTTTTTCCATATGCGAATTCTGTGAAAACCACTTGTTGCAAATTTTGCATGGAAATGGTTTCTCACCAGTATGAACTCTTAGATGTGTTTTCAGAATTGCACTGACTGAAAACTTCTTGTTGCAAATTTTGCATAGAAAAGGTTTCTCACCAGTATGAACTCTTAGATGTTTTTTCAGATCCGAACTCTCTGAGAACTTCTTGTTGCAAATATCGCATAGGAAAGGTTTCTCACCAGTATGAACTCTTAGATGTCTTTTCAGATTCGAACTCTTTGAAAACAACTTATTGCAAATTTCGCATATAAAAGATTTCTCACCAGTATGAACTCTTAGATGTATTTTCAGATCCGAACTGTACGAAAACTCCTTGTTGCAAATTTCGCATAGAAAAGGTTTCTCACTAGAATGAATTCTTAGATGTCTTTTCAGATGCGAACTGTATGAAAATGTCTCCTTGCAAATTTCGCATGGAAAATGTTTCTCTCCAGTATGAATTCTTCGATGTCTTTCCAGACTCGAACTCTTTGAAAACAGCTTATTGCAAATGTTGCATAGAAAAGATTTCTCACCAGTATGAACTCTCAGATGTTTTATTAGATCTGCACCGTTTGAAAACTTCTTGCAAATTTCGCATAGAAAATGTTTCTCACCAGTATGTATTCTTAGCTGTTTATTCATTTGTGAACTCTCTGTAAACCTCTGTAATCCTGCAATCTGTAAAGAAAAACGAGGTAATTAATGCTAAATTAAAACTCGATTTATAAATAAAATATTCTCAACATATTATCTAATATTTAATAGCAAATAATGTATGCATGTTAATCTAGAAATTTATTAATGAATAGTGGACAAAAAATAATGTAAAACTTTCAATGGACAATAACAGAGATTATTGCTCTTTAAAATGAAGTAAGAAAACCTGATTTCGCTTGCCAATGGCATCGTGACAAAATAATAAATTAAGCAGAGAGCCATGGAGTCGGATTATAATCGCAAGTTGAGCATGTCCTCAGGAATAACACTAAGAATGACCTTTGATATGAACGTATTTCTTGTACACATGGAAACTGCAAAAATAACAGTCAATGTTTATAGATGGCTTTTCAATCTGCAAGTGAATTCTTTAAGAGATCTCACATTATTCAGTTCGATGGATATCAGTTAATACCAGATGAACAATTGTGATTTATAATTGTAGAAAGCATGAACAGCTATTCTTTTGTTGATATTATTGTCTGTTCTTATTTCATTGGATTTCCTTCTCTATCATCTAAAGCAGGGGTTCTCAACCTTTTCCATTGATGTACCACTATATTTAATTCAGGATATTAGATGTAACAGTAAGCAAATTTATTCTGGAAAAGCGGTATTTGTTGGTCTCAGGGGGAAAATAAGCATTTCTCTATAATACTAATGATTTATTTAGTTATTTTTTATTTTATTCAGATATTTATCAGAGAAATAGTTATTCTTAAAATCTATTCAATGGATTGGTCTGTAAAATGTGCAATTTTTAAAAATTGAAATAATAATGTGTGAATACATAAACAAATTTTGACAAACACATATTCCTCATAATGGTGCTCCAGTTGTCAAATAAACTTACAATCTGTACAAACTATAAATGTAACATATTTTTATTTACAGAACGCACATTCTTGATTCTGTGTGAAGTTGTGCTTGAATAGCTAAACACAGCTTTTTAATGTCGGTTTCAACTGACTGAATTTGAGTCTTAAATCGGGTTCAACACTAAACTTCATTTTGATATAAATGCGAGAAGAAAACCCACATTCACAAAGGTAACTAGTTGCAAACACTAACAGAAATTTTACAGCTCTGAGATCATTGAATATTCATATTTTCTTGCCAACCAGAAGACTTAAATCCATCCTTTCGATCGTTTGCATGAGACTTCCGTCGTAGGAAAGCTCGATCAGTTCTTTCTTGGAAGGTGTTAACGTTTCTGGTAAGGTATCATTAATGGAAAACGGCTACGTGTTTCCAGTATCGATTTCTTTAACGATGAAGTCAAGTTTTTTCCTAAGAGCCGCAGTTTTATCCTGTACCAAGAATAAGGAAGTACAGGCACCCTGCAATGTTGTGTTCAGCTGGCAATATAAATCTGCCAGGTAAGTCAACCAGGCAAGCCACAGTTCATCAATGAAATAATTCAAGTCTGAGTATGAGGATTTGTCAAAGAGAAAAATCTGCACATCTGAACTAAGTTCAAACAGGTGGCAGCTCAATATAAGTAGTATGGGTGCCGCTTTGAACTAGATCAAGATAAAATAAGGAACCGTGACGTGATTGATTGATGTCATTGTGGGCATGGCTTCATGGTTTGGAATGTCTGGAATTTCCCTGTGGACATATGTGTCAATGGCTTCAGTTGTGTTTTGGTTTGCGTATCGAATTGTAGGTAATTTTTTGGTTCGCGTATGGAATTATGGGTGATGGTAGAGATAAGGATTCGTGTTGTGATTGGTGGGACACTGAACCAGATGAAGATCAAGATAAGATAAGGAATCGTGACGTGAATGTTTGTTATAGAGATTGGAATGTTAGGAATTTCCCTGGGGGCATATGTCTGAATGGCTTCAGTTTTTGTGTTTTGGTTCGCGTATGGAATTATGGGTGGTTGAGATAATAAGGATTCGTGTTGTGATTGGTGGACACTTCTGACCAGATCAAGATAAGATAAGGTATCGTGATGTGAATGTTTGTTGTTATGAGATGTAGATAAGTGACGTCATTTGTTAGTTGTCAATAAGTGACGTTATTGTTTTGAATGGAAAAGGGAGATATATTAGTGTATAAGGAATCGTGTTGATTGGTGGGACACTTCTGACCAGATCAAGATAAGATAAGGAATCGTGACTTTAATGTTTGTTGTTATAGATTTTGGAATGTTTGGTATTTCGCTGGGGCCCCCTACTGTCAGAAACATCACATGGTGTTTTTGGCTCATTTATTGCCTTGTGGTTGATATTTAGAGATAAGAATCGTGACGTTATGTGTTTGGAAATTCAGTTTGAAGGTTTTCTGAATAATTTAATTATATGTTGTCACTCAAACATAGTTTTTTTTTCTTTTCCTTCTATAGATGATTGTACTAATTCCAATACATTTTGGGGTATTTCTTTACTGTTAAAGGGTGGGAATTCTTAGAGTATGTCGTGATGGCGGGTGTGATTAGGTTTTCTGAATAATTTAATTATATATACTAATGTAACTCAAACACACTTTTTTTTTTCTTTTATAGAATGTTGTACTAATTTTCAAATACATTTGGGGGTATTTCTTTACTGTTAAAGGGTGGGAATTCTTAGATTAAGTCGTGATGGCGGCAGTGTTTCGAGCTTTTCTGAATAATTAATTATATATTGGTGTTACTCAAACACACAAACTTTTTTTCCATAGCTCATCCGTATTTTCCTATATATTCTAATTCAAATTCATATTTTATTCATAATTCATCCGAATATTTCGATTTGTCTAAAATTAAGATCTTAAAGGTCAAAAAATAAATAAATAAATCGTGTGTGTATTCACATTTATTTCAAAAGTGTTCTTACTTAACATACATAACACATCAAAGACACTTCTTTTAAGTTTACATATTTATTTCACAGATATTATTTACAATGCAATATGCAGAAATAGGAATTTACATATATCACCAATGTAAATGTTTTTCTTGGCGTAACATTTCTTTGATGAGGCAAGTTTGATTGCCTGATTTTGATACTACTTCCCATATGATCATGGCAATTTCTGCGGTCACTAATATTACCAGTACTGTAAAAGCAAGTATCTGGCACTTTTGTGATGGTTCTTGATTTTCACCTGCAAAGAAAAAAAAAATCATTGATAGTAATGGAAAAGTTAGCAGATCACTATAATCCTAATACAGTAGTTAGTTTTGGAAGTATCAAAGCTTTACAGAAACATACGAATTTGCCACATGAAACCGTGAAAAGTTGGTTAGCAACACAACCTACTTATGTGAGACATAAACCGATTAGAAGAAAGTTTAAACGCAATCAAATCAAAGTCCCGACACTTTTACACACTTTTCAATGTGATTTGGCATCGCTTGCAGAAGGGAATGGGGGTGTGTGTTTCCTTCTTGTATGCATTGATTGTTTTTCCCGATTTGCGTGGGTTCGAACACTGAAGAAATCAGCAGACGATGTTGTTAATGCTTTCGAGTCTATTTTTAAAGAGGAAGTGCCATGTTACATAAACGCTGATCACGGAAAAGAGTTTTGCAACAAGAAAGTTCGTACAATGTTTAAAAACCATAATATTCATTTCTACACGACCAGGAGTGAAATGAAAGCACCCATTGCAGAAAGATTTATCAGAACCTTGAAAACAAAGATCTACAAATGGATGACGTATACTAAAAGTAAAAGTTATACAAAAGTTTTGCCGACCCTTGTACGTACTTATAATCTCACACCACACCGCACTATCGGTATGGCTCCTTCGCAAGCTAACCTTCACAACAAGGATCGTGTTTGGAAATATTTGTACGGAACCCAAGAGGAGACTACCGAACCAAATTTCAAGTAGGTGATACTGTGGTTTTGAGTGATGATACCCACAAATTTAGAAAAGGGTATTGGGGTAACTGGACACAAGAATTGTTCACTATTGCTCAGGTTATTAATAGAAACCCTGTAGTATATAGAGTTCGCAGTCGGGATGGAGAGATAGTGGAGGGAACTTTCTGTGAACCTCAGCTGCAAAAGTCTAATATAACCAATGAACTTCCAGAAGACGTGTATCTAATCGAACAAGTACTTAAGCAGTGGAAACAGAAAGGAAAGCTTCAGTATTTTGATAAGTGGCTCAGTTATCCCTCATTGTATAATTCTTGGGTTCACAGCGAAGATATTTTACTTAACCCTTCCCAGTAATGCCAGTATGAAAATGTTTGCTACAAACACACAAACGAAATTTCAAGTGGAATTACCACACGAGATCAGACTTAAAGGTAAATGGGAAGTTGCTCTTGCCGAAATTCATCTTCTGGGAGAATTTAATAACATAGATTCCAGTTACAATGAGTTTCATATGATACGTGCAATTGGAGGAGTCAACAATATCGACAACAACAACATCACAGGAAGTAAAGTTTTCGAAAAGTCTAAAGAAGGATTTTACAAAGTGTACAAGATTCCCCATGGCAGTTACAATTCACCCTCTGAACTTCTTCAAGCAGTGTTTGATGTGCGTTCTGTGATTACTGGAAAAAAGAATCCAAACAACACCATTTTTCTGACAGTCCCAAAAGATTACAACCTGTTGTTTCCCAAGGAGGCCTCGGGTTTGGGCATTCTACTGGTTTTAATCAGATTGGTGTTAAACTGGAAGGTATAATCACAGGGAAATATCCAGTTGATATGAAGAGGGGTGTAGCTGCATATTTTGTTTATTCTGATTTAATACAAGAACAGATAGTTGGTGCTACATGTGCACCATTGTTACAAGTTGTTCAGTGAAGCACCAAGTGTTCCTTCGTTTTTTCTTAGCCTGATTATTATCCGCTACGAAAACAAACATTTCAGTCAATTAGCATTGAAATTCCTTCTGACAGCGGCGAGTTGTTCCACTTTCGTGTTGGCAAGACGATAGTTAAATTACAGTTCCGACAAGTGAAGGATGACTGATTATCTTAGATATTACACATTGCAGGCAGGTGGGGCTCAAATGTTTACGGGGGCCCCCAATACAGCGTGGGTATGGATTATGTAGCATTTTTAGAAGAGCCTTCACCTTTCTAAGTCCACTTTTAAAACCTGCAGCTCAATTTGTCGGTTGTCAAGCCTTAAAAGCCGGTCAGCATATGATAGGAGATGTATTGGAAGGGGTACCTGTACGTCAAGCCTTTATAAACAGAGCATCAGAAGCTAGGAAAACCATTGCTGAAAAGGTTCAGAGTCTATAACTTCAGAGAGGTCAAGGAAGCAAGAAGAAAAAACGAATACTAAAAAGCGCAAGCGAGAAGACATCTTTTGCTGAGGATATGATGTCAGAGTTAGATCTTTTTTCCCACCCTCGTGTCAACATGTGTGTGGAAAGTTCTTATGTCACCTACCAGCCAATATCCAGTACTGACAGTGGAGGTCCTGTGGAATTTTGCATACCAGGTACATCTGAAGAATACTTGGATTTGGGAAAATCATACCTATGCGTTCGTGTGTGCATCACTGACAATGATAATAAACCTATCGAAGATTCTTCTGTTGCTGTTGTGAATAATTTTTTCCATTCCCTGTTCAGTCAAATTGACTTTTTTCTCCAAGATAAACTAGTGAATGTGGCATCAGACACATATCATTATAGGGCTTATATTGAAAACCTACTAAATTATGACAGTGATGCTAAAAACAGTCAGCTGACAAATGAACTATTTGTTAAAGATGATGTGGCTAATGTTAGTGATATGTTTACCAAAAGTGAATGTGGGATGTGTAGACGACAAGCTCGAATTTACCAATTGAAAAGTGTCGAGATGCTTGGGCGAATACACACTGACATGATGCATCAAAACCGGTACTTGATCAATAACGTTACTGTTAGTGTTCGTATGGTTCACAGTTCTCCCGAATTTTGTTTACTGATGGTAAATGCTGATTCTATGGCTAAAGTGCAAATTGAAGAGGTTACACTTTTTGTTCGCAAAGTCAAAATAAATTCAAAGATTCAACTGGCTCACCTGTCTGTGTTGGACAAGTCAAACATGGTATATCCCATCAATCTTGTGTCTTATTTTTCGATTCCCAAGAGTATGTCAGATGCCACACGAGACAATCTGTATCTAGGTGAAATACCATCTAGATTAATTATTGGACGGGTCGCTAGTGATGGATTTAATGGCACTTTCAACAGAAATCCATTTAATTTTCATCATTTCAATCTGAATTTTCTTGTGGTGACAGCTGATGGTATTCAGTATCCCTCACAACCTTTGACTCCGAACTTCAAAGAAAGGCATTACAACAGACGTTATATGTCACTGTTCACATCACTTGGCAAATGGAACAGAGACTGTGGTAATGACATTTCTTATGAAGAATACATAAAGGGAAACGTTCTCTATGGATTCGACTTATCGCCAGAACAAAATGACGTTGCCCCCCCCCCATATCAGCCTATTAAGAAGAGGAAGTGTGCGACTCAAAGTTAAATTTGCTCAATCTCTTCCTGAAGAGATCACAGTTGTTCTTTATGCAGAATTTGAGTGTACGTTATCCATAACAAAGGATCGTTTTGTGTTAGTGGACTATGAACACTGAACAATTAGTAAGCATACTAGAGTTAGAACCCACCACGAGAAAAGTGGGTTTAGGAGTTTGTACTCGTGATTAATTGCCACAATATCTGATCAGAAAACGAGTCGATGTTCGTCGTGAACACAGATCTGACCTGGTTGCCAGGACAACATTGGCAAGTTATCTATATTAAAGACAAACATGGTGATTTTTTCGATAGCTACAGTCGTCCACCCGAAAACGATATTGTTAACTTTCTGAATATCAACACTAATAAATGGCATTATAATTCTGTAGCTGTACAAGCTAAGGAATCTGTCGCGTGTGGTTTGCATTGTGTGTATTTTTTAATATTGAGATGTCGTGGTCTTTCTATGCAAAATATTATTAGCAAATGTTATTCTAAGGATTTGTGGTTAAATGATATTGTAGTAACTAATGCTGTTACAGATCATTTACTGAAAATTAAAAAAAAATAATTAAAAACAAAAATTTGTTTTTTTCACTTACCATTTTTTCCACACTATTTTCTTATTCCCACGCAGCTTTCGGGGAGATAAAGAGATGAATTTGGTACTCCTTCTTCGAGCTCTCTTGCGGGGAGGGGTTGGAGTGGAAGCATTTTCTTCACTGGGACTAGCTGACGATGATGGGAATGGTTCTGGGTATTTGGTTTGTTCAGTAAAGGTTCTGGACGTGGTAGTCTATGTTCCTGTTGCTCTCCTTCTGTGTGAGCCAATTGGTTTTTCAACCCTAAATACTTTTGCAGAACATTTAAATATGCTTTTACTTTTTCATCTGCATGTTTATATCCTATTTTTAAAATGGCACTCATTTCATCATCGAGTGTGTATAGTTCACGCTCCTCTGGTGATTGGAGAAGGGTAAACTTTTTAAACATATTCATTTTCTAATAAGTGAAATCAACAAAGGAACAATGATACTGCCTAATAATGGGAACAGTGCTCTCCCGTGCTGTAAAACCAGTTTTCTTCTGGTAATGAAGGGAAGCGATTTGTTACTTAGTGCTCTTATCATTTTTTTTTCCTTCGTAGGCATGACTTCTGATTATGTTTTAGTGGAATATTTCCACATAAAATATTTTTGCAGATTTCACAGAGTGTGGTGATTTGGCTGGAGCAATGCTTTAAAGCATCATTTGCTTGTTTGGGAGAGGAATGAGATAAGTACTTGATGAGATATTCATAGCGTTTGAGTCTATCAGCCATTCAGGGATAAATACTGTATTGGGTTCTTCTCCTGGAAAAATCCGTGATCTTAACCGTAAAATATCAGGTTTCCTGTATAAAGTCTAAAACTAAATATGAGTGGGATTCGCGTGTTGCAATGTTATAAATCTGAACTAATACATTCGTTTGTCCTGGAAATACTTGGGAAGCTAAATGAGAAAACTGCAAAGAGTCTCGGGGATTTTTAAAAGCAATAACATAATGGCTATTCAGAGAAATTATAGGAAAATGTGTACCTTTACAGAATAAATTTTGTGTTAGTAGAATGACACTAAGGTTACGGTGATATGAACCTTTTATGAATACATCAGCTATTTCTGTGCTGTCCTTAGCCTAGTGAACCAAATCATCGATTATGAGTAAATTTCTCACATTAAAATTAAATTCAGGTAACTTCAAACCATTCACAAATTCTATATTGGTAAATTTTTTAAATTTATCTTGCTTTTCACTGTAACAGTAAACGATTTGTTCCGGTGGTGGTTTGATTGGTTGATTACAATGTTCTATGAGAGACAACAAGAATGTTGTTTTTCCTGACTGAGTAGCTCCCGAAATTATGCATGTAAATGGATGTATGAACACATCAAAAATGATAACATAACAAGACTGGTGATTATTTTTATATAATCAGAGATCATGTAAAAACAAATAGATACTTGATTTAATATAAAAAAAATATCCTTGTCTACATTTTTTTTTTTAAATCAGTCACCATGTAATCATGCCAAGACGAAATTTTTCTTTTTTACTTTTAAAAGAAAAAAAAAAAAAAGCTATTCTGGAATAATAGTAACAATAACACTGATGTGAAAACAGTACAAGAGAAGGGCGACACTGCAAATTATCGTGTTGGGAAACAACCATGGATTTTTGCCTACCAGGTACAATGTTGTTTAGTTTTCTGTCCCATAGATGGCATCTTTTGATTATGGGGTATGTGAGTGTAAAGAATTATCCTTTAAAATACCCATAGGGAAAAGTGCATGTGTCTGTTGACACTATGCGCTTCGCAAAAGTGTATCCATATCTTTTTGTTACGGAGGTCGTTTTGAGTTGACAGCATCATTTGTCTCTGTGAACAGAAAATGGTATAGGAATTTGGATGTTTTGTGGCTCACCCCTTACTCCTGCTATCGTAGATTCGAGATTAATCTCAGTGGCCGTGCGAGAATTTAAAGTAATGCCTTTGCATTTGGTCACAATCTTACCCCCCCCCCCCCTGCGTTCTGTAGGAATATGATTTGGGGCCTGTGGTAACAAACTCAATAATAAAGTCACCGTCGAGTTCGTCACCTAGCTCCCCAAGGTAGTGACCAATGGACGGTGAGTAATCTCCCGGTTTTTCAATGAAAATGAAGGATCAGTATCTGTGTATAAAAGCCGTCTTTGCAAAGGTTCCATGACTTCATATAACTTGATCCTACCGTAGGCAGCTACAAATGAGGAGATGACAGCATTCCCTTTCCTATTTTCAGGCTCAGTGCCTTCAATAGGAGAGTTCTTCTGAAACTAACCTGGCATCTTGGATAACTTTACTGTTATCTAAAAAAAGTTCTACGAGGTCTTCATAAGAGGAAATCACCTGGGTCTGAGTTCTTAACATTCTCATGCCAAGCCTTCCCCATAGAGAATTCAAACAAAGCTTAGCAAGTGAACGTTTACCAGGGTTTTTACTAATGTGTTCACTATTTAACATAACACCTTCCCTTAGCAAAAACTCGTCCAGATAAGCCTATCGGTTTTGACCTTCAGGCCACCCAGATGTTTCTTGTTTCAGCTTCAGAAAGGTATCAATATAGTGAGCAAAGAAGTTTTCTTTGACAGTTTTCCCCTTCAAATTTTTGAGAAAAATGCCACTCCTCGCAAAATTCAACAACTTTATCACCGCAAGAACGTGCTAAATCTAATTCTGGACTGCACCAATAACCTGTAAATGATCGGTCCGTATGAGAGCATAATGGGGCCCATTTCGAAAGCACACTTTCCATACAGGGGGATGATTAATTTTTCGTTAACTGTAATGGACAAAACCGCTAAAAAGAGATTGGTAGGTGCTTCCACTTTTGCATGGCAAATACCAACGTATACCCCAGGAGAATAGTCGAAATTATCGATAATAACTTCGGGATGCTCCATAGGAAATGCCTGGTATTTCATTACCCATGGATAAAGGCTATTGAAGTCCAAATAGCGAATAACTTCCCCTTCTGATTGAATTTTGTGATACATTTTGTAGCAGTCGGTTCTGCCTCCATGCAGAGCACTACAAGGTAATATGGGATCTGGAATATTAAGAGCAGCAATAAAGGTTTTCAAGGCTGTGTTTTCAGAAATTTCTGCATTAAACTGACATTCCTAAATTGAGATCACATCAAATCCTTGGCTATGAAAATAGTTTTCGCGATCCTTTGTTTGCTCAAAAAGAGTTATCATATTTGTATTTCTGTATGGTTGGCATTTGCTCTATAGCAAAATTGACAACCATGGAAGAAGCAACCGTAATGTTCAAAAATTAAGCTTCCACATTTCCCATCGACAAAATAAGGTCCGATGCGGACTTCTCCCCCCCCCCCCCCCAACAGACCGTGCATGTTGTATGGTTATGTTGTTCTGTTGTTCTTGCCATTTGAGCCAAGCCAAAGCCTTTCGACTTTGTACGTTTGTCCCTATGTAATCCCGAGCAGGAAGTACGGCCAATGTATTAGGTTTCAAAAAAGTTTTGGAGAAATACTCTCAAACATACTCCTGCAATTGTAATGTCATGGAGAAAGGGATCAATCTGGGTGAGCTGCATGAAGAGAGTGTGAAAAGTGTTGCAACTGTCACGCAAAACATGCACGTCATCTTTCGTATAAGCTAAGCGTTCTGCTTTCAGACAGTATTCAGTGTCTAGCCGATTTTCGTACCAAGTCTCGAACTCTGTACGAGTTTCTTTATTCATAAATTCTTGCTGGAAATATGATTTTTTGGGGATGACTCCACGATAATCCAGAGAATCGGATGTGTGAAACTTATGAGGAAAGAAACCCTTACGAACTTCTGGGAGATCGAACATGGCTGGTAGTTTCCTAAGAGCGACACTTATGTAGGAAAAACTGCCAAGAAATGTGATGTTTAATGGGTCATAATAGATAGCAAGTATCTTTGATCCATCAAACACTACACGAGGTTGGAAATTTTTTGAAAAAAGATATTTCGAAAAAAGTACCGGTCAAAACCACGAAAATTGCTGTTTTGACGGGTACTTTACCTACCATCTTGTCCCTGTTTCATGATATTCTTGACAGAAAACAACTCATCTAGAAACTGACTGACAAGTTTTCACCCCAGAACTCATGTTCGTGACTACCAAAATCAGCTATACATAAGACTGTAACATGACGATCATTTTTTGCTATAGTTTCTGTGTCAAAAAAAAATCAGAAATTTGCTTATTTGGGATCTTAGATTTTTGCACATAGCACATTTGTTTTGCGTGAACTAATTTGCAGTGACTGCAGAAATTTTTAGGTGGATAGACATTGCTTTTATCTGTAGAGAAAGTAGCCAAACATTGTCTGCAACGATGGAATTTTGAACAAATATTATTTTGTATGTGCAAATTCAGACATTCGTTGCAGTAGAAAAATCTATTGCATGATTCACACAAAAGAAGGTTATGCACACTATGATTGGCATTTGTGTGACAGTGGGTACAGGTATTTTGACATGTATGCATTTGCAATTTGATAGAAGTGCTGTATGTCTGAAAGCAACTGGGGCAATAATATTTATTCCCAAACAGAGCTGGCACACTATGCACAAAATCATGAGAGTTGTGGTATAAAAGACAGATCTGTTTAGTTGCATCTGGTCCCTGAAACACAAAAGAAAAATCAGCATCTGACAAAAAAATTACGATTTGGTATTCCGGAGTCAAATACTTTTGAAAGAGATATGCTTCTGGAATACCACAAGAAATGAGCGGAACCCCTGCAATTTTGTGGAGAGTTAAAGCCCTCTTTGTTTGTAACTTTTTACGATCTAACACTTGTCTGTATGTTTGTGCATCATCACTGTGTGCAGAAACACCCAGAACAAGTGCTCGGGCCATGAAAAGATCGTCTTTGTTAATTTCCACAACAGCTTTTTTAATTTTCACAAATTCATCCAGGCTAAGCAGCATTCTTCTTTTAACATTGATTTTTCTACCACTACCATTATTACAGATTTTGATAAGTACAACATCGATAATCAGATCATTTGCCACAAGAAACTCGCATTTCGATTGGGCGACAGCATAAAAAGCATCAACTATCCCTTTGGATAGTTAGTTCAGAAAGCAACATGAATGGTAAGTTAATGTTGATTTCTAAACTGGATGCACTAACGCCCAACCGAATGTGAGAAAAAGTTCCTGAACTCGATAAATGCTGAACGATCTCATTACGCATATCTCGAAATATTTCAAAAAAAAAAAAAAATATTCTAGTGAAAAGAGTTCCAGATCACGAAATCGAACTTGATACTCCAATTGTCGAGTTTGATACTTGATGGATTTACGTGATCGGGCCACCGAAACAGTATAAAAGTCCCTGTAGAGTGAGGGTTCAATAGTAGTAGAAGCAGAGAGTTTTAGTTTCACATCCAGTAACTGAATGTGAATTATATAAATTTTGGGGAGGGTTGCGACTTCCTCCAGCCACACCAGCAATTGTTACATTAGAATTAATACCACGTCCTGTGGTTTGTTCATTTTCGCAACCATTTTCTCTTGTCAAATTAACCTCTACAATGGTGGGTTGATGAATGAATATATTCCCATTACCATCAACAAAATGAATAACAGATGATCACTATTAAAAAAAAAAAATTACTTTCTATATTTCAGAAATATCGTTTAGAAATAAAAACTCAATGTCATTCTAAGGTGATTTTAGCAATTTTCGACACTACATGAGTTTCACTAATACAGTTTTACTAAACATCAGCCCTCAAAAATTTCCCCCAAAAAATCCTAATAACCAAAAAATAAAACTGAATGTTACACGTCATAATGTTTTTAGCAATTTCGGCACTACGCAATGGTTTCACTAACACAATATTACTAAATAACCACACCCAATATCTTTTCCCAATCAAAAAAAAAATAAAATAAAATAAAAAAAAATAAAATAAAATAAAATAAAATAAAATAATAAATATAAATATATATATATATATATATATATATATATATATATATATATAATGACTTATGGGATTTCACTTAACACAAAACAGATTGAATATCATGAACATGATTTTTATTTTTCCATTGCAAAAACGACCTTATAACTTCATAGACAAAAATCGCTAATGTAGTCACTAAAATTTATATGACATTGCTATAAAATGACAAAATTAACTTAACTTTTCTCCAGAAAAACTCATTTTGAAACTACAGTCTTCTGAATGCATACAAAAATTACCAATATAGAAACTCAAATGAAACAAGCGACCCTTTATTCCATTTATAAAAAATTAGAACAAATGGAAAACCAATAACGACAACATGTGAAAGTGAAGAGCTTAGTTCTCTATGATCACACAAAGTCAAATTACGAACCTTTGCTACCCAACAGTAGTATAATAATCAATTCCTGTATCACCTCGAAAACAATTAGTCACAACAGTAAGCTTGAGCAATATATAATCCTGGGGAATTTACCTTTCAAGAAACTGCTATACGTAGAGGAAAGGAAGTGATTCAAACAGCTTAGCTTAGTACTTAGCATCACGAGGGCAGTGCAAACTTTGCTACCTAACGCTAGTGTAAACATTAGTCACATCAGAAAGCTTGACTAATACACATTCCTGAGAAAAATTTTACCTTTGAAGAAACCGCTATACGGCTATGAAAAGAACGATCACTGAGCGGAAATGTGTCACTCAGTTATCTACAAACAAGGTTAATGAAAATTAACAGTGTGGGAAAATAATTCACACACAATTTATTTATTTATTTTACTCACTTATTCTAGTTATAATATGTAGTTAACTGAATTTTAAAGTAAAACCTATAATGAAAAAAGTCAACTGGATTTTCAGAGTTGTGTTCTGTGCTGTGAAGCATCATCATCATCTTCCTTATACCCTCTTTTACCTTGCAGTGTCGAGGGTCCATTGATCATCGGACATCACTCTGTTTACAGGATAAGGTGGTCAGTCTTATGCCCTGGTGTATCCTATGGTCTGTAGTGTTGAGTTCTCAAGGCCAGTTTTCCTGCTTTGTGGGATGAAAAACCCTAGAATAAACTGGGGAAAAAATCCTGCTGTCCACGCCCAAGACTGGCTAACTTGGCTATGGCTGAGGAAGATCCTTCAGCTCCCAGGAAGCGAACCTAGGACACTCCTTCCCCAGGCATATGGTTGCAAAGCGCATAGCCACTAGGCTAACCGCACAGACTGTGAATATATGTTAATAATCAACAATTTGGAATATTCAGAAAACCTAGATAGTACCAAGATGTTCTCAGTCTGGAAAGAAATATAAGTTAATTTTTAACTTAAACATAACTGATAATTATAATTTCAATAATCACTGGCCATATGTTTTTGGTAAGAGTAATTCTAATACTGAATTTTTTTTTATTTATATTTTATTTATTATTATTTTTTTCATAAGAATAATCATAGGGTACATATTAGAGTATCAACATTAATACATTAGTGACTTGTCATGTCTAATATGTGTGTGTGTTTGAGTGACACCAGTATATAATTAATTATTCAGAAAAGCTCGAAACACTGCCGCCATCACGAATTAATCTAAGAATTCCCACCATTTAACAGTAATGAAATACCCCCAAATGTATTGGAAAATTAGTACAACCATCTATAAAAGAAAAAAAAAAGTGTGTTTGAGTTACATTAGTGTATATAATTAAATTATTCAGAAAACCTAATCACACCCGCCATACTCTAAGGATTCCCACCCTTTAACAGTAAAGAAATACCCCAAAATGTATTGAAAATTAGTACAATCATCTATAGAAGGGAAAAAAAAAAACTGTATGTTTGAGTGACATAACATATAATTAAATTATTCAGAAAACCTTGAAACTGTGAATTTCCAAACACATAACGTCAGGATTCTTATCTCTGAATATCACCCACAAGGCAATAAACGAGCCAAAAATACCATGTGATATTTCTGACAGTAGGGGGGCCCCAGCGAAATATCAAACATTCCAAACTCTATAACAACAAACATTAACATCACGATTCCTTATCTTATCTTGATCTGGTCAGAAGTGTCCCACCAATCAACACGATTCCTTATACACTAATATATCTCCCTTTTCCATTCAAAACAATAACGTCACTTATTGACAACTAACAAATGACGTCACTTATCTACATCTCATAACAACAAACATTCACATCATGATACCTTATCTTATCTTGATCTGGTCAGAAGTGTCCACCAATCACAACATGAATCCTTATCTCAATCATCACCCATATTTCCATACGTGAACCAAAACACAAGAACTGAAGCCATTGACACATATGCCCCCAAGGAAATTCCTAACATTCCAATCTCTATAACAAACATTCACGTCACGATTCCTTATCTTATCTTGATCTTCATCTGGTTCAGTGTCCCACCAATCACAACACGAATCCTTATCTCTACCATCACCCATAATTCCATACGCGAACCAAAAAAATTACCCACAATTCGATACGCGAACCAAAACACAACTGAAGCCATCGACACATGTCCACAGGGAAATTCCTAACATTCCAATCCCATGAAGCCACGCCCACAATGACGTCAACCAATCACGTCACGATTCCTTATCTTGATCTGGTTCAAAGCATCACCTATACTACTAATATATTTCCCCTCGACAGCCACCTAACTTCGATGTGAAGTAAAAGAGAATCATGTTCAGCACCCATTTCAATGCACAAAATGGAAAATAGTCATGAATTCATTGCTCTGGACTTAATAAAGTTAACAATTCTCACACTTTCATTCAAAATCGTTTTCAGAGCAACAGGCATATTTCTTGCGGCTAAAGCCTCACGATGAATGCTACAATGCACAAATGTTGCTTTTAGGGCTACTTCTTAATTTTTGAAACGGCAGTGTTTCCCAACCATTGCATGTGCTCCATCAGAACAAACACCAATACATTTATTCCATTCTATTGGATTTTCATAAATTGGCCTAATTTTGAAATTATTTCATTTGAGTTGTTCGAGCAGGCAGTGGATCATAAAACAAGAACACTTCCTTCACACTTTTCCCAACTATAAATCTTATAAACGTAAGATGGGCCATGCTGGTAATGTCAGTAGTTTCATCCCACTGTATGGAAAAATATTTACTAGCCTGAACTTTTTCTGTTAACTGATTCTTAACATTTGAAGACAAATCTGAAATCCTTCGTTATATGGTGTCATGAATAATGGAATCATTTCAAACTGTTTTGCTGAATTTCCCACCAAAATTATTCTAACTATATCTGTAGCTGCTGGTAATATTAATCACTCTCAGATCGTGTGAAGTTTTTCTGCCTTAGCTATTCTTAAACTGGCTTCATAAGATGCCTCCACACCCTTCGTGTTAAATTCTGAAAATGAGGTTTTTTTTTTCCTTGCTGACAAATCGGACAGTTTTCTGTGGAAATATTCCAAAGGTTTGTGTTTAAAATCACCACTTGGTTTCAAAATTCGTTTAAAAAGGGGGAAGGCTTCATCGAATATTTTGATAGTGTTTCATAACAAATTACACTGGGGAACAGGTGCAGTTCCTTCCCCAATATATGTGAAACCATATAATAAATAAATAAGATTTTATTTACGTTGTGCTGTATGGGGCTTTTTGTTGCATTCTTGTACAACAATGTGCTCCGGCGGTTGGTTTGGATTCGAAGTAGTGGCTTCTGGCAGAGAAGAATTGTTTCTCCCGCTTACACCAATTTCACCCTTCAATCTTTTTAAGGACCCTGCTCGTTAACTACTTATTCATGTTCCGTTTCTATCCTCTGGAACAAACTACATATAAATATGACAATTTTGCAAATAAAATCTCACAATCAAAGGCAATAATCTAACGCCACTACTTTGTTAACTGTAACTGCTGCTCGCGACTAAACCAACGACAATGAACAAACTGTTTCCCATTGTTGTCCGATCAAATGTTTGAGTTACTTTCTGTCATTGTCATTTGATTAATACTTATTAAATTCAAATCGTATTATTTTTGTATATTATTATACAAAAGTTTTTAATGATAACATAAAATCTAATTGTTTTCATTTAGTTGCATGAAATATTTTAAGTAGAACTGTTAAATATTTTTTCATACATTTTTAATTCTCAATTCATGTTGCGAGTAAAAAAATATGTTAATTAATCCTTTTATTTTATACTCTGTTTTCGTACCACCTGGCAGTGGCTCACGAACCACCAGTGGTACGCGTACCATAGTTTGAGAATCCCTGTGGATATGCAGAATTCCCTCTTCCAGATCACCCTATTTATGGCTTTCCTCTTTAACAGTTTTATAACCTCTTCTGAATAACATAAACATTTCTAACACACCTATGGGAAAAAGTATAACTCATTCCTCAAATTTCTTTTTTGACCCTTGAGCTAATGTAGTTTGGCGTTTTTCATACACCCGACTGTATGGCCCTATTACCTCTTCTACTCTTCTGAAAATTTTATTGCTTCATCAGTGTCAGCCTCTAAACATTGCTGTTTAAAAACTTTGATTGCACAAAAAATATTTTGAAATTATTTCTGTGAAATCCCTTTTGGTTGACTATCAGTGGGTTACATTTTCTTCATAGTCTTCGGAATCTTCCTGCTGTGCATCTAAATTTAGCAGGTCGGAATCACAATTCTTCAGAATGAGGTTTAATTAACTCTTGGACATTATTGTTAAAGGGGACAAAGAAATGAAGGACGTACGAATTGGTCGCCAACAAGCAAAATCACGTGTTTATAGATAAAATTTCCCAACTGTTATAAAGCAAAATAGTTACCAATTTAAAAACTACAGTGATCATAAAAGAGAAGTTAATTTTCTGACATATAATAATAAACATCCCAGAAGATGGATTGATTACTCTAATTATCGGAATGGATTCTCCTTTTTGTGACATGCGCAGAAGTGTCGAAGGGTCTCGAATCTGTGGGCGTACTATAGCAGAAGAGAAATTTTGGCAGTAAAAATTTGGAACACAGTATACATAGGGTACAGGGAAATTGTTTAGTATGACATTAAAAACAACTTTATAAAATGCTTTAATTCGGTAACTAAACTATTTCAGTCTGGTGAGTGGTTTTTTTAAAATAGTTAGCCATAAAACTGTGCTGAAGGCCGACTATCTGGAAAACCACCTACAAAAGAAGTCTTGAAAACCCTACTCAACTCAAGGTGTCGTCCAGTGTAGTCATTGCTGGCTCTACGGCTTCTGGACCTCGAAGTAATTTTAAATTGTGCATCCCTTCCCTTTTTTTTAATGCAATTTACACCGAACGGTTAAAAACTACAAACACATACTTTTATGCGACATTGTGTACTGTACTTTGAAAAATACATTTATTTTCCTCCAACATGGCCAGGACATCTATATCCATTCAGCAAAATTAGACACGATGCATCCTGTCTGCAGAAAGAACATGGATAAATTTGGCCGTCATGTTTATTTTAATATGCGGTAATCCTTGACACTGAAGAGAAAACTTAATCAGATTATCTCGTGATCATAGCTCTCAGTTGCCTATAACAAGAAACGCAGTTCCTTGTTCCATGCTGGGGAACTGGACTATTAGATATATCGGATAGATTAAAA
This sequence comes from Typopeltis vanoorti, assembly GCF_054136105.1. Classification (NCBI taxonomy): domain Eukaryota; kingdom Metazoa; phylum Arthropoda; class Arachnida; order Uropygi; family Thelyphonidae; genus Typopeltis; species Typopeltis vanoorti. Next base: position 80,405,558 of record NC_143572.1, read on the forward strand.
ATTTTCGTATTTTTTCGCGTATAATCCAAACTAGAAATTTTTTTGAAAACTAGTCCTAAAATGCCATGTCCACGTATAATGCAATCTGTTAATCTTGTTCCTTCGTATTATAAATAAAACATAACGAATTAACGAAAGAAATATTTATTAAAACAGAATGTCAAAATTCTTTAAATTCTTCATCTTTTGAGTCATCAAACATTTCATTTATAAATTAATCTGTAGGCTTTGCATCATCAGTTTAACAGTTGTTGTCATCGGTACCATGCTCTCCATTTTGTTGCGCGTCATCCTCGCTTTCGTATATAACGCCATCTTCGGATTTATCTTGAGTTGTAGAGCTCGAAAACGAATTGCATTTCTTGTTACTATGGTCGTTGCTTCAAAATCCACTCATTTAGCTCTTCTTTGAGTTCTGGAAAGAATGCTACATCCAGGACGGGCACGTTTCGTTTTGGGGATTTTTTCAAGACTGTCTTTTTGCTTATGCCAAAGTCTAATATTACTCTCTGCTACACCAAATTCTCACAGCAACAGTGTATTATGTTCTTCTAAAAACAGCAACACTAAATTTAAATCCTGCTTCAAAAGATGAACGTTTTCATTTCCGTTGGCTCATTTTCAGGGTAGGTTTGTTTAACGAATAATATTTAAAATGAACTGTGGTTAAACCGACATAAATGTGCTAATATCCCACCAAGGGGGCATGATATTTTCACTTACATTACTAGCTTTATGCGCAGATACGATGCGCGCTCAGCCACCGAATGCAAGTGGGTCAAGTAGATTTGGTTGCATAGGCATTATATATATATATATATATATATATATATATATATATATATATATATATATATATATATAATGACTCAACTCTATTATTAGATACTGGAGATCACGTGATTCCACACACGCACAGGTGCACAACAATAGAACATTAACTCGGACTGTAGTTCAAGCTCATAACTGTAATTTACAGTCGAATATTATGACTTTGTAATTGTATAGCTTTGGAGTGTGTCAATATTAATTTAAGTGTCTTTTATTATCTTTTCTATGTTCTTATCGCCTGAAGAAGTCATTTTTGACGAAACATGTTGCGTTTTTTTCAAATAAATGTCATTGTGTTATAATTCTCGGGTTTAAGTCAGTTAATTTAAAAAATGAATATATATATATATATATATATATATATATATATATATAAAAGCTGAACGCTAATGTAAACACATACACTATCTTTTTTTTAAAAAAAAAATGCAAGTTTTCGATAATAAAATTGAAATGGTGGTTATTACAAATTAAAAAATTATTTAGAAATAAATGTTATATCAGGCATTATTGGAAATCTCGGAATTTCTATTTAGAATATAATCGAAAACAAAACAAGATTGCTGACATATGACACTCTACTGCTTGAGACTCTTTAGTGACACTTCTAAAGAAGTGGTCTTTCTTTTGCAGTAGCATTTAGCCTTTACTTGCAGCTAAGGAGATTACTGTTAAGACAAAAGTTATTTCCAAGCAGCAAAAGTCATGAATTTAAGAAAAAACAAACACTATTGATCTTTCTTTTTTTGTTGCATAGATGTAAACGGTCATTAAATGGTGAAATTATAGAAAAGAATTTGAAAAACTAAAACTAATGTCAAACAGCTGAACAAATGAGTATAGATTGCAAAACAAGTAGTCAGTAATTAGAAATATCTGCTTCGGTGGGTACAACAATATTACTTCTTTTAATAAGCAGTAAAATGAAGTAAGAGATATTGAATACTGTCTGTGAACTTTCAAACCAGTAGAAAATTAAATAGATTGGTTATTTGTAATTCAGTTCCAGGAGTAATTTCTGAAATTAAGAAATTTATTGAATCAAAAATTTTGTAAGATATAAAAGATAAAAATAAATATTTTAAGAAATGCATACATTCTTCTTTGATTTGTAAAGCCATTGGTTAAATTTTGATTACACTTACCCCCGTGGTTAAGAACTACGCATTCATGTTTAGGAGCCAACAATTTGATTATTTACAAACCTAAGGCCGGATACACATCCGCACCTCACATCCTAACTGGCGAATGCATGCTGCAGGTATAAAAAGAAATCAGTAGTGTAAGGGCGCTCTCTGTAAATTGATGCCCCGTTGTCTAGTATTTTCGCCAGCTCTATACTTTACCAACCGGAAATATCCCAGCACTTTACGAATTTGGTGCAACTGCAATAAACCTTATTTTGCCCAGAGGGAAGAATCCATCGAATTACGCCATGAAGAACATAAAATACACGTGACATATGGCAGTGCAAGAGCTCTCTCGAACCATGTCTGTTGAATGCATCCTGCATGTAAAAAAAAAAAAAAAAATAGTCGGTAATGTAAGGGCACCCATTGAAATGATCGCTGGGCTTGATAGTGTTTCTCCCAGCTCTATACTATACATAGCCAAAAAGTAGTTACATTTTTTTTTAAATGTTATTAAAAGTCACAGTATTTATTACAATATATTTAGTGCATATCGGCATTTAATAAATGTTAAATGTGTTTTTATTTTATTTTTTTTCTTCTCAATTCAGTGCTCTTTGAAGAAGAAGCCCCGATGCGACGCATCACTTGCTTAACGTGTAAAATTGGCCCTCTAGTTATGTGCGGTACTATATACGTTTTGTAGATGAAACAAAACGGAGAATCCCTACATCAAAATCACAAGGAGATATTTCACGAGACCAGATTAATTGCATACTAGTCAAGAAGAGATACAAAAACCAGCAGAAGTCATGTTACAGCCACCGGGGAGCAGAAACAGAATACTGGCAACAGCTTAATAACACAACAATCAAATTATTTTGGGTTGCTTCAGACTTGTGCAGCCAATTTCTTTCCATCTCCCACTCAGATTACTGTAAAATAGTGCTATATTTTCTGGCCTGCAATTTACATATTAGTTAAGTTTTACTACTTATAATTCATAACTCCTACAATTCCTATCACAGTTACAGCTGGTGGCACTCAAGAAAGCTGAACTTATGCACATAATCTTAACTTTATCCCAAGATGATTTCCTCTCCACGACTCAGTGCACTAGGTCTCAATTCAAGAAGTATTTATTCGTAATAGTAACTAATTATGTATATTCATTGTATCTAATGAATGACAACGTAAATAATTATTATGATCATATTCTATTATAATAGTAAATGAAATAAATTATGTTATTCTCTATGAAAAACAAAACAATTTTAAAACAAAAATGCTTTTATTTATTTGATGTAATAAAAATTTCATTTTTGTTACGGACTACTTCAAACTTGAAAGAAAATTTATTCACGTGATAGTCAGCTAGTCACTGACTCGAAACGCTGTCTTAACAGAATTATCATACGTACTGTTCATCTTCATCCACGTGGTTAGTAAGCCACATATAACGCTCCGCTTTCACTAGTTTATTGTTGTTCGTGATGTGTGCACGTTCATTTTGTAGTAAATAAAAAAGGTTTTTTGTCTTAGAAGTTGTGCTGCTTGTGTTCGTTACGTTTTGAAGCATGTTTGATTTGAATATTCCTTTGTGCGGAAACCAACGACTAATATACTCCCACGATATCCATAATAAGAAGACGTTGTTGTCTGAGTGCAGCAGATACGGTGTGGTCGGTCGCATGTTCCCGACAGGGACCGCACGTTAACAGTACAAAAGATAAGTGAGGTTGAATTACAGGCTTTTTTATGGTGGTAACACGAAACTAGCAATCAGGACTGGGTCAACACTGTAAGCAGCCAATGCGTCGCATCGGGTCACCTATTTCAAGGGACGTTAAGGCGAGTAGAAAAAATTAAATCTGCTGAGGCTGTTTCAGTCCTATATAACTTAAAATTTTTTTCTAATATTAGCGTTTATTAAATATGGATATGCACTAAATATATTGTAATAAATTCTGTGCCATTTAATAACATTTAGGAAACACAGCAAGTTGTTTTTCCCTATGAATAGTATTGAGATGGCAGAAGCACTAGACAGGCTGGGTGCTCATCCAGGGCGATCGATTCTGGAGACTATCTTATACCACTAACTTTTTATTTTATTATATTCATTATTCTTATTATTTTATTTTACATACAGCCTTCAACAGACATGAGTCGACAGATCACTAGCTCGTTCTGTTGTTCAAAATGTAATTCGATGGCTTTTTCGCTCTGATGAAAGTAAGGTTTATTGCGGATCGTGGCTCCAGATTAAGAAAATTTGGTAAACGCTGGGATATTTCAGGGCTTGCGATGTTTTTGTTTGAAACTGCTGAGCAAGGAACGCAGTTTCTGAAGAGGAGTGAAAGAAGTCCAGATATTGTATTTTTTAAGAACTTTGGCCAATTTCAGCAAAACTGAGCTGATATACTGTAGGGATATCTAAGACTTTTTCACTATTCTATCTTCAGCATGGCAAAGAGGTGGATTGAAAATTAACTTATTAACTGTTTGTTTCGATTAACCATTTTGATTAAAAGTAGTAAAAAGAAACTGAAGCTCCTAATTAATATCTTCTTCACAGAGGAGTGAGGGAGCACGTTTGCCCCACGTAGAGATAATCCCAAGTTTTTGAGGTGGAAAATGATGGGATTGTACATGGAGATATCTGTTGGTGCGAGTTGGCTTCCTGTAAATGGAGATTTTTAATTTCTCAGAAATAAGAGTGAGTTTGACATCCAGGAATGGGAAAGAGAGCCATCAATTTCCAAGTCATCACTAAATTTAATTTTGGGGTGTTGACTGTTGAGGTGGCCAAGGAATTTTTTTTAGAGATTCAGGATCGTGGCTCCAGATTAAGAAAATGTCATCGATATCTCACTTCCAGAATTTTGGATTCAAAGGAAAGGAGGAGACTGCTTTTTCTTCAAAAGATTCCAAATATAGATTAGCTAGTATGGGTGATAATGAGCTACCCTTGGCTAAACCAGATTTTTTTGTTTATACACAAATGTAAACAAAATCAAGGAGCCTCAGTTTCTTCTTACTACCTTTCAGCAAAATGGTTATTTGAACCAAACAGTTAATAAATTATTTTTCAATCTACCTCCTCGCCATACCCAAGATAGAACTAGTGAAAAAGGCTATATATTCCTGCATTCTATCAGCTCCGATTCACCTAAATTTGGTCAAAGTTCTTAAAAAATACACCATTCGGACTTCTTTCACTCCCTTCCTTATTAAATAGTCCCAAACAAAAACATGGCAACCTGAAATATACCGAATTTGGTGCACTGCAATAACCAAAACAAGAGCATTAGCTCTTGTTTTGGTTATTGCAGTTGCACCAAATTTGCCATATGTCGAACCACGTCGACATATGGCATGTCATGAATTCTTCTGACACTAATCAGGAAAACATCATTCATCCAGTTCTTATGGGTCAAATCTGAAAATATCTTTCGCTCCTATGATGAACTAGAAAGAAGAATTATGGAATCGAAGTAAATCATCCTGAATCAAATATATCTTAACACCCTCGGTTATAATCTCTCAGGTGCCACCAACTTTGGTGTACACGAGATTTTGAACGCATTCGTACACCTAACAATGGGGAGATACCCAGAACACCTTCAATTGTCAATCTGCTAATGCTTTAATGTATAGATTTTTTTTCTTTTCAATTTTTAGCAGTTTGTTCCTGCTGATTGTGCACCTGAAGAATTATTCTCTGAAGACGATATTATTCATGCTTAAGTAAACAGTATTTTTTACTTTTTATTTCTCAGTTTTGTCATTTTAACTAAATTTTTGGTTCAATATTTTTTTAAATTTATTTCAATATGTTATTCATGGAAATAAATTATAACTACTCTATCTAATTTCTACTGGTCTGAAAATTTTCACACACAGTATTCAATATCTGCTATTTCATTTTACTGTTTGATAAAACAAGTAAACCAGTAATATTGTTGCACCCTCCAAAATTTTAGAAATTTAATTCTATATTTTCACCATTTAAAACCGTTTACATCAAAGAAACAAACAAACAAAAAGAAAAAGTCAGTCAAAATTTTTTCATGTAGTACTGTCATATCCCGTACACCCCTTGAGGGTACATGGCAGGAATTTGATGATGATGATAATGCCATACCTCTCTAAATCCTACCCATACCTCATCGTGGCAGAGAGGTGAACAGGTGAAGTATGTCGGAAGCTTGGTCTTCCAGAAGAGCCAACCTAGGCATGAAGGGTACATCAATATTCCTGGCTAACGTGGGAGGCATATGGTGATTGATCTAGGAACTGGTCATTGGATGTAAAACAATATTGTTCGAGAAACCAACACAAATATGAATCCAATGAGAAAATTGGATATCATGAATACGATGTGGGCTAATAAAACAAGAAACAATGAATGTAATAGCAATTAATGGAAAAGAGGAAGAACTTATTCAAGAAATAACCAAAAGAAACTTTAAAATATGCAGCATAACAGAAACAAAACAGCAAAAAAAAAAAAAAAGAAAAGAAATGGAATAATGAACATACAAAACTATAATATTTAATTAATAGTCAGGATAAAAACAGACAGAAGTAAAATAAATATAATTACAGTATATACTCCAGAAGAAGGAAGAAAAGAAAAAACAGAAGCTGCTTATGAGGACCTACAAAAAATAGTACAAGAAATAAAATCAAATGAAAAATTAATAATGGGAAACTTATATGGAAGAATAAGAAATATACCAATAAACTGAATTATGCAAAGATTTAATGGAGAAACATTGATACAATTCTGATCAAATAATAAGTTCAAAATAATTAATACATTTTATCAGCATAAAATAACATTTGGAAACACAAGAGTTCAGGAATCAATAATAGATTATATTATATGCAATAAAGTAATACACCCATCAGAAACAGAAGACACTATATTGTTAAAATCAGCAGAAATTGGAAGTGATCTAATATGTTAATATGTGAAATGGGTGAAAGTAAAATTTAAAGTAAATTAACACAATGCCAAAATGAAATTTAAAGTGGAATTATTAAAAGAAGAAAGGATAAAAAGATTATACTACAACAGATTAAAACTAAGCTCCAAGATAACTCACTAAGCAGCAAATAACATGTAGAAGATAATTGGAAGATTTTTAAAACAAATTTAATTGAAATAGCAAAAGAAGTATTAGGGGTAATAAAAAAAAAAAGAATAACAAAATTAAGAAAATGGACCCCATGGTTTAACAAAGCAAATGAAAACAACAAATAATTGGAATGAAGATAAAAAAAATAAGAAATAAAGCTAATCAAAAGAAACTAGAAAGTAGAAATCAATTTTGGGAATAATATAACAAAAAGAACTTGAAAATGATTTTTATGGTAGACAGAAACAAATGTGGAGATTTAATAATACACAAAAGAAAGAAGAGGTAGAATATATTGCAATATTAAAAGCAGAAATAGAAGAATTAGAAAATTATTTTAAAACTTTTATAATTAAATAGTTGAAATAAAAGTACAGCTAGGTAAACAAACAAACAAATCAAGAAACAGAAATAAATACCACTGAGATAAAAATAAAAAAAAACATGAAACTGAAAATACAATTAAAAACTGAAGAACAGGCAATAACCATTAAAAAACGGTAAAGAAAGTAATTTGCACTATTCTCACTGAAAGGTAACAAATTGCATTACATGCTAATATCGGAATTTAGATTCGAAATGATCTTTCTCACGTTTAGTCAATCATTTCATTGCATTTTGTTCTGATGGGGCTAGTGTAATGTTAGGAAACAAATCAGATGTTGCAATCAAACTACTACAAAAATTTCCCAACGTTGTGATTTGACATTGCGCTCATCGTTTACACTTAGCATTAGACGATTCGATAAAAAAAACATTAAAGAAATAAATCATTTTGAAATATTTATGGATAAATTATATGCTTTTTATCATCAATCACCAAAAAATCAACGAGAATTAAATACGATTGCAAAAGACTTTGATATCGAAATTTTAAAGAGCAGCCTGCAGTTTACGAACGGTTCTTGCTTTGTGCAGAAATTACCCAGCAAGCATTTTGCATCGAACAATAAATGTAAGGGCTTTGTAAACCGACTTCTCAATTAGGAATTTTTAAAAGATATAGCATTAATGATTGATATCCTACAGAAATTATCATATCTGTCAGAAGCTCTACAAAGTCGCAATATAAATATTATAAAGGCTAAGTTAGGCTTTTTTTTGTTGTTGTTGCTCGACGATGCGAGCCCTTCGTTAAAATTTCCATTGCTCACAACTGCTCATTGGGAAAAACTGTTAACTCCTTGAATCAGCACTCGAGTAGCGAGCCGTTATCCTCCTACTCCAGGAGAACTGCGCGTCACCTAGCCCTTGAATGCGAAACTTCCATTTTGTCCCCTCCTACCGGTAACGTCAGATCCGGTTGCCACCGGAGACGAGGTGCCGTCTCACGCAGGTATGCGTCCGATGCAAACTCCAATAGACTCCTGTGTTAACGAAATGACCGTTTCGAAGGAAAGAGTACGATTTTCGAAATGGAATAATTCAAAATGTGCTGATGAGTCTTAATTTTCTTTGGTTGCGCTGTCATAACTAAAAGTTAAGAAAATGCATGATATGCAAATATTGAAATTCAGTACAATTCCGTAGCTGCACTGATGTCAGATCTGAGTGACACATTTGCCTGCGTTCAGTAGTGGAATGCATACCACTTATGGACAAAGGACTTGACCGCTGTGAGCTTGTTTGCTCTCTAAATTTTTAGATCATACATTGACAGGTCAGGTTTCTGTTTTTTTGTACTGAATTTCACTCAGTTATGTGCAGTAAAAATTATAGTAAAAATAAAAAAAACTCTCATTGTTACAATCAGAGTTCACGCACCTTATTTCCTAAGATTGGCACCTGCCATGTACGTAGGTCAGAAGGTGATGGCAGTACTCGGGTATGGAAACCTTTTTCATTGACTGTTAGGATACTATAAGGGGCACAAAATTATCGGTTATATCATCTTGTAGAATGCTTGACACACTAAAATTTACTTACTAATTCGTAGTTAACCGCATCGTGAGACTACAACTTACTCGCCACCTCGAATTCAAAATGAGAACTTCACTACACTACTATTGCGATAGTACAACAAACGACATCGACTTGTTTATTCCACTGCTATGCGCGACACCTGTCGGAATGAAATTCAATCGGATGAAGAACAGTAATAGAAAATTATATACGGTATTTTATACATAGTGGTGAAGTGATTAATTACACGGTCTTGGAAGTGTCGATATATGACAGTGGTGTTCAACCTTGTTTACTACGCGAGCTACGTTTCTATAAAAAGTTATTCGGCATCTACTCACTTGTACAGACCCCCCCCCCCCGCTCTCAACCTGATATCTGATTATGCACAAATAAACAACTAAAAAAATACACAACTAAAAACTTGATTTGTGTATTTAAAATTTTTTATCACTTTTAATTATTTTAATACAACAACAAAAAAAATATTGGAATAGAATATTTATTTCTTTTATTTAAGTTAAGGGATATTGTATCCCATATTGTTTCTTAGCCGAATTGAAGCCTTTGGCTCTTCATATAATTAGTAATTTATTTCTCTATTTTGGAAAACCAAAGTTGGAAAAAACAACAGATTGATTACAAATTCACAAGTTACAGGAAATGCTGGTTGATTAAAAAAAAAAGAAAGTGAATGTGAAATTTGGCATTGTTTGGACCTCGCAATATTTTCATAGTCAAGGTGACATGAAGAAGTGGCCAATCGCAGACAATCATCCAAATGATCATTTGTAATTTGGTTTCTTAATTGATTTTTTATGACGGTCATATTTGAAAAAGCGGATTCTGACAAGTATGTCAATCCGAAACACGACAGAATTTTTCGCGCAATATCAGTTAATATTGGGAATTTTTCATGTGCATACTTACAAATGACTTCATTGTTTATTGATTTTAAATGTAAACTATTCTGAATATTTATTATCTCAAGTTCTACATCATCTTGGTTAATATCAAACAGCCGACTAATTTTATTTGAAATTTCTGTGTTGTTCAATTTTTCTTGAAATGGATTATTGATAAAAGATACAATCATTTCAGTTTTATTAAAATCTTTAAATCTTGAATTTATTTCTTCCTCAACTAATTCTATTTCACGAATAAATTCTTTTAAATCATAACGAAGCATTTCTTGATTTTGTTCAAAAAAATTTAATAAATATATTCCAGATGCCTAATTATTTATATTTTTCTTTAATAAAAGTATTGTTGGAAAGTTTTTATTGAACTTAACGTTAATTAAATTTTTATCTCTACCTTGAAACTCTAAATTTAAATTGCTTAATTTCGTAGAGAAATATATTAATAATGATGAGTTTAACAACCAGCTTTTATCACTCAATTGTGGATAAATATCTCCTTTTTCTTCAAGAAAAAATTTTATATCGTTAATTATATATCGGCGAAAAGGAAAACTTACGAGCGAAGGTGCTTCGGGAAATATTGCCTTGCCTTTTCTCCTCTGCTTGGGCTCGCCGAAAATACATGGACGACTGCATTTTTTTTCTGCCGTTTCTACAGCTAGAACTGCCGCCAGCTGTTAACTGGATCCCTCTCTGGCCTGGAAACTTTTCTCCGGCAATTGGAACTCTTTCTTTCGGCAATTTGAAACCTTGCCTGCCTAGAAGTAGTCTCTCTCTCTAGTGCCGTCTAGAACCGAGAAGCTCCTTTCAGAAAACGGGAAACTCCTCTCTCAAGCAATGTGGATCCGAGCAGTCTCTCTGACAGCGACTCTGAACCGGGCGGCCTCCTCTCTGACAGCAATTCTGGAACCGGGACCTCCCTTCTGCTTGCTTCAGTCCCTTTTTATTAGGCCTTCTCTGAGACCTCACATGAAGTTTGGCAACCCCACAAGGAATCGGTATGAGTCTTTCATCTGAAGTTTCAAGTTCGGCACGCCTTTTGTTCTTCCCTGCTTTCTTTTTATTGTAAGTTGCCGGCCATCGGAAAGTTGTTTGAACTCTTTCTGACTGACATCGAAGATGTTTACACTTAGAGCCTGCAAGCCTTTCTCATACATACAAGTTTCAATAACAATCTCTTTATAATGCCGCCATGTACAGCCTCTGCGACAAAAACAGTACCTTTCTTTTTAACAACATATTCTTATCAAAGCAGTATATATTCGGTGAGCTTCAAAAGAGTTATTTACAAAAACATCTAATACAAACTATACGGAGACAAACAATGTTTATTTTTTTACAATATTCACATGGGACTTAACCTAATTAAAAAATAGATGTAATGTGCTTTGGAATATTTAATATTTAAGCTACAATCGACTTTTTTACACTTTGCTTATAATCATATTCACTCGGCTCGCTGTTTGACTTCCACTAATCCAAATTAATTCATTTACCCGGACTTATAAGAAAATTACTGATTTGACAATTTTAACGAAAAATAAATAAACAATAGCAACACATTTAAAGCCAATTAAAAATAATAGGAATAATGATAAATGAAATACTATGTTTTCAGTTTTAATTAAAATTGTAAGGAGGAATACACACGAGATCGAAAAAAATCACTCCGCTATCGACCGGTCGATCGCGATAGACGGGTTGAACACCCTTGATATATGAAGTGGAAGGTCTTGAAGAAACTGGTGATGAAAATAATTGCAATTTCATTTTTACTCTCTTCGCGGTGGTTTGAGCCTACTTACTGGATATTCACTGGCAAATGATGTTTCATTTGCCAGTGAATATCCAGTCCAAGAAATGATTTCCTACATTACTCGAACCGTAGCGAAACGAATTATCAAAATAAATTCGTCAAAACTCAGGGAACCAAAACCACACAATTGTGAGTTGTTTATGCAAATTCTATAGATGAATAATCCTTACATTATTTGCGAGTACAGTATTATTCATTATGGGAAGAAATTCACGACACACGTACAAACAAGAAATCACATCTACATAATCAGTACATTGTTAGAAAACATGTATGCAATGGATCGCAAGCCAAAGAAATGCGATTTTAATGCAGATCTCAAAAATTCTTCTACAAAAGTATTTCAATGCAGCTTTTTCAATTTTTTTCAATGCACAACAAGATTTCAATAAAATCAAGACAAAAAATTCAAACATAAAAGAACATCAAAAATCCAAGCAAATAATTTTATTGCTATACATGTTAGTTTTTCACATTATTGAGATATCTTTAGTTTTTCAGAGCAATCGAATTCACACTATTACTGCAGGAGTAATTATGGGCATGCAATGACATGTTAACTTTTATTCGCATTTCTTTTCGTAGACGAAGGGAATATTCCCACATTTCAACTAACTGAATGAAGTTCGTTCTTTTACTGACTAAAACACAACACAGTAAATGAGCTCTCATTCTTTCACGAAAGAAAGCGCATATTTAAATTACTAATACTCGTTGCGTCTCAGATGAAGATTAACATTTTCAAAGAAGATCATTTATTTTTAAAAGTATGCATTCAGATTTCATTGTCTTAATGAATTCGATTATTTAGGTAGTTGAACCGAGGGGATTGATAACGTCTGTTCCTTTTATTGAACATGTCTAACACGTTCTTGGGTTCAAAAGGCACCGATTCCGAACCCAATATTTTTAACTTTAGTGTGATATTGAGTAAATAGAAATAATGGACATCGGATCTGAATTCTACTTTCTAACATATATTCTCACTTCTGGTCATTAATAAATGGTATCGCACTTTTTTTTCCGAACTTCTGATATTCCCTATCGGATTGAAGAAAAGTTGTGTACATAAATAAGCCAGTTAATTCTTGTCTATAAAGAAGGTATCATTTGAAATCATCCAGATGAATTATTTTCTGTTTTTAAACAGAATTACGCACGGATATTTTAAAAATTATTATTATTATTATTATTATTATTAGGCAGATTACAGCCGTCCCTTGACCTAAAAAATTTCAGGCGAAAGATGTTAGCAGCGCGTAGGATATAATTATGGAGTACCTGAGGGAAGCAATATCGGAATGCTTTCTCACGTCAGAAAGATAACTAAGGTATGTCCCGAATGGGTGAGTAGTAGTATTATTCATGACGTGCAAATTAGAAAATGCTGTGGAGGATTTAAAAGGAGAAAGGTGATCAGAATCTTACGAGCAATACAGAGCTCAAGCTGGGAAGGTTATTAGCATAGTAACGAAGGCTAAATCAGATTATGAGCGCACCTTAGCCAAGCAGGTCAAAGGAAATTCTAAAGACGCTATGGGGCCAACATGGTTTGTTAAAGGTCGGTCTTGCCTCTTTTGAAAAGGGAACGTTGCTCGATTTTTGCTAAGGCATTTAACAGGATATCCCATGGAATACTGTACCCAAATTAGGAAAACTGCGGATGTATATTGAACTGATGATGTGGATACGAGAACAGCTCATGGACAGATAACAAATAATAATGGGGAGTAGCCGAATCTAGGATGACGCAGGTTACCAGTGGTGTGCTGCAAGGCTTTATGCTTCGACCATTATTGTTTAATTTGTACAAGGTAATTATTGAACCTTAGGAGCGAAGGTTATGGAGACTTGAAAATCAACTTCAGAGAGTATTATGAGAGAAAAAAAAATGATTTGAAGAGATCAAACGAAGATAAAAATACATCAAATAGGAGAGTGACAAGTATATAAACCAAGCAAAGTGGAGTGTGAAATACAACTAGAGAAACAGACAGACAAAAAATTCCAGAAAGCGTTTCTCCTGTTGCTCTCAATAGAAAGAACGTTGTGCAAAACTATTTATTAGATGGAATGATGGGAGGACGAAACCTAGAAGGTAACAGTGGTAATTGTTAGTGATTGTAATTGTTTAAGATTTGTATACTGCTAGAAATAATATTGTTCCAAAAGGGAAGAGAATTGTTGCAATGAAAATGAATTAATTTAAAAAGTTCATACTGAAGGAGTTGCATCATTTCACCACCGTCATGAAAGAATGAAATTCACTGACATTTTACATTCTGGTTTTAATGGGAACCTTTCATCTTAAAAGGTTTCATACGAGTGACAGAACGGAAAGATGAGGTAACTTCCCAAAGACAGAACAAATAACCAAATGAGCCAAAATTTGGTTATTTGTTCATTTTACAGTTTTGGAATGGTTGTTAAAGTTTTGAGGGAGATTGGTTAGGAAGAGGATGGAAATTGGGTACATGGCGAAAAAATTCTTTATACATTAAGTTTCATGGAGGAGAAAACCCTGATTCCCCTGTATCAGGTCAGCTAACCCGCCTTCAATTGCAGATAATCATAAAGATTCCTCAAGGCACGACGAGCAACGATCTTAGATCTATTCAAACTGAAGGGCGTATCCTACCGTCGTAGTTCCGTTTTCGCTACGGAAGGGCTTAATGTAGTTACAGTTCATGATAAGATTACTACAGTGGAAATGAAGGAATTTCTCCCAATCGGTTAGTTGGCACATAAGTGGGTGGCACATTCTTGTTAATAATCCATTTCGTGAATGGAGAAATCGGCATTCAAATAAATAACAAAGGCGACTGGCCTATGTAGATTTTCTGTTTCTCTACGAATTGTTTATCGAAGGTTACTCCCTGGTCTTTGTCCTCAATCTACAGTAGTTGAACATTAATAATAGGAGAGCTTATGGTCATAAGCAAAAGTTCTAAAATATGCAGTTGGTGTTGAATTTCAGGAAAACCATATAAAGAAATATATTGACACCGCACCAATCAGAACGATTTTAATAGACTGGACATGGGGTTGCATTTAAAGATATGAGTTAGGGAGTTTAATTCAGCAAAGGTAAATGAAAGAAATTAAATAACCAAGTAAAAATAACCCCTCAACAAGAAAAGTATTGATTTCGTTCTCTTGGATTTTCTAGATTAGAACCTCGAAAAGGATGTGAAGAGAGGTAACAAAGATAGCGGAGGTGTAAAACGCCAGGATTAAGGATAGGTTTGGGGAATATAGTTTCCAAAGCTTCGTAATGAAGAAAATGGGAAGGGGGGGGGTAACTGAAACCATTAAAGTTTCTACATTTTGCGGCACCCTGTGCAAAATGGAAAACCGGGGGCCCCTAAAAGTTAGTAACATTTATGGAAATTTTAAATGGAAAAATATCTTGTTAATTAATTAATTAAATCAAATATGAAAAATATTTATGCACATAAATAAACAAGTATGCTCTTTTGCATTAATTTAAGTAAAGGGAAAAAATGAGTTAAATATAAATGTGTTTGTATGTATATGATATATTATTTTATTATGTAAGTACGCATCATCATATAAATACTCCAGAAAAAAGATTTATTTAATAATATAAATAATAATATAAAAATATGAAAAAAATATCCATGTATAACAACTTATAAGATTTAAAAGAAATCTTAATATATTAAATTTTATTTAACCTATCAATAAAATGCGCTTATCAATAAAATCATTTATAAAGCTATCAAAATACAAATTTTTTGCAATTTCATGCTCTATAGATATTATTGCCAGGGACGACAAACGTTCTTGAGACATAGAAGATCGGATTTGGGCTTTTATTAATATCAATTTGGAAAATGACCTTCTGCTGATGCGACCGTAACTAGACTGGTCAATAATATTTGGATAAATATCCGAAAAAGTATTTGCAATTATGAATTTTAAAATATTAATGGGTGCGTCTTCTGGAACAATATTTCTAAAAATAATTAATTCATTGTAAAATTCAGATTCATCAATATCTCTATTTAATTTTTGATACAGCTGTTTGTAGCCAAATTTTAATCCATTTTCTGTAATTTTTCTTAGTAATTTCATAGCATAAAGAAATCCAAATGATTTTTTCGTGAATTTCATACAATTCAAATGTTTTTTTGACAGATTATATAGCAGTATCTAAAATTATAAAAATAGAAATTTATCCTAAAATTATCTTTGTTATCACCTATATGTGATTCATCAGGCGTTTCATAATCAAAAAATACTTTTCTTCGACGTCCTCGACTTTCTTTAAATTTAATTTCTATTTCTAATAGATTTCACAGTTCTTTAGCAATCTCAAAACAGCCATCAAATCCTGATATTCTTGCTCTTCAAAGCACTGCACTAACTCTTTAATATGCTTAGTCGCTACGTCTATGGGAATTTTTGCAGTTTGTAATACTTTACTTACTAAATTGGCTTTCGACAAAAGCTCATATCAAATTACAAGGCTTGGTAAAGACTCAAATTAATCTGTTTATTCATATATTGAAACCACTTCTACTTTGACAGTGTTATCTGATGCAGTTTTAAATAATTCTTTTAGTCCATTTAAAAATTCTGTAATTTGAAAGCGTACAGCTCTAATTGATTCTGTTCTACATTCCCATCTTGTATCACATAACGGTTTTGGAGTTAATTGTTTAACAAATTTTTTTAATATGTCCCAACGTGAAGTTGAGGCAGCAAATAATGTATATATATATTTTTAACATTAAAAAAAAATTATTGCTATAATTGATGATTTTGCGACATCCCCTAAAATCAAATTTAAATTATGACAGGTGCAAGGAATATAAAATGCCTTTTCATGTAAAATGTAAGCACGGACTCCCTTATATACTCCTTTCATATTCGCTCCGTTATCATACCCTTACCCTCCACAATCTGACAATTTAAGGTTGAATTTATTCAAAACTGATTTTATATTTTTAGATATACCTTTACCAGTAGTGTCGTTAGTTCTTAAATATGTCAAAAAGTGGTCACGAAAACTGCCGACATTATACCAACCATAAAGCCAGGAAATAGTCCTCAACTCCCGAAACGTTACCGAACCATCAGCCAGCTATCTAACTTAGGAAATATCACCAAAAAATCATACTCACATCATTATAGCGTGAGGGTCTGTGGAGGTCTGAAGTAGTGTCTTTTGCAAAAAAAAAAATATATATATAAGTATTTTGGAGCAGGCAGATGCTATAGTTGAAATGTGGTTGTGCCAGGAAAGATTGGACGTACCGATCAGTGAAAGACGAGAAATCTGACCATGTTTGGATATCTCAATATTACTGATGGCAAGAGAGAAATGATGTGAACTCTTTCTTGCGAGAGATCAGACTTCTGAGTTTTTGTGGCATTGACACTTAGAATGTTGTGCTTTCCCGCTTGGAAAAGCAAGGAGAACCAACTTCAGTCAATGGTCATGACATTGAGGATTCTAATAGTTTAGTACTGCTAGGTTTGGCAAATGAAAAAGGAGGAATGGAGTGTACTCTCAGCTGCAGAGCTATGGATAGCATTGAAAAATAACAGATCATGTATATACAAAGAGGAAGGAAAAGGGGAAAGAACAGAATCCTTGGGTATTGCTACATTGCTTGGTAACTGACCAACATAAACCGTCCACTATGATATGCAGTAAGCATCCAGTGGGAAGGCTAGTGATCCAGTTGCAGAGTGAGTAAGGCAGATCATAGGATGGATAATTATTATGTTGGCTTCTTAACCCAACCCAATGAAATGCTTTTAAAATGTCGAGAGCAACCATGCCAATTTCTGCAAATTTATTTATGCTCTGAGTCCAGAGGTGATTGGTGAATGCGAGAAGTTCAGCTGTAGTTGGAGAGTAGAGGAATTCATACTATTGGTCATGATTAGTTGACATGTCTCTAGATGGTTCAAGAGTTGGTTGTTGATAACTTCCATTTTTTTTAGAGACAATAGAAGTGAGACTAATTGGATTGCATTTCGTTGGTGGCTTTTATCATTTTTCTTTGGGATGGGCTGGATGAGAACATGTTTTCATGTTGTAAGGTAGATGAGAGCAGAATAGGATAGATTCAAATGGCATTCCAAGACAGGTGTTAGTTCTGGGATATAATATTTAGCACAAAGTGTAGGATAGTGTCAAGACCAGATTGTTTGTTTCTGTTGAGGTTATTAAGGATTATTCGGATTTCTTTTTGGTGGAAAACTCTGGTAGCCATGAAGAGTGCAAATCTTATTTCAAGTGACCTTTCTCCATTTCTCACCTTTCACCATTTCTCACCTTTCTCTCTATCGTAATGCAGAACTGGAAGAGAAGAGTGATTCCAGTAAGTTGACTTTGTCTTATGTGAGATAACTTCTGTACCATCAAGATAATACAGAAGTTATCTCACAGAAGTTATCCCAGTGGCTTGGCAATGGACCAGAAGGATCTACTGCAATTTGGGCATAAGGCGAGTTGAAAGAATTTGTCCCTTTCAAAGTCTTACTTTGATTTGATGATGATTCTTTTACGACTGTTGCGAGGTTAAGTACAGGCACAGTGAACAACAGCAAATTTTGCCTTAACCCACCCATCATATGCAGAGTTGTTTTTCTTCTACAGCATTAATGCAATTTTTGAGAACATGGCTTTGATGGTGGCTGAAAATTTCATTCATTCCTCTTAAGATTATTTCTGTTATCAGCGCAGGGATTTGGATGAGAAGAACTGAAGCAATAGACAGACAATCTGAAGGAGGAATATAATCCACTGAGATTCGCCTAGAGAGCACACTTGTGTTACTTAGTTACCAAGAAGAGAACTAATAACCACAGTATACCTGGATGGGGAGCTTGTTAAAAAGATGGCAATTGTGATTGCAAACTGGAGGGGGGTTGTCAGGTATTCCAGTAAGAAGGTTGGCGATCTGATATAGGTTGATTGATTGATGAAACTGGAGAAGCGGAACCAGTACGAATTTTCGACTTTGAAGTCCCCTAGAAGGTTTTCTTTACTATTGCAGTATTTCGACTGCAGATAGTTCAGTTTTAGAGAGAGATAGCTGAAGATGTTATAGTGATTGATGGAGTTTGTAGGGCAATAACAGATCACATGAAAAGGGCAGGTTGATTTGATAGAGAAATTTTTATCCAATGGATTTCAATTTGTTGATATTCAAGGATTTGCAGTATGGCATGGTATGTTGGTTCTAGTAAATGCAAAAGTTCCACCCATTGGGCAAAAAAACAAGTGCAATGAGTAGTTTACCATATGTGTTTTTCAGAGAAAGTTATTCTGATTTCGATTACCATAGATGGCACTGCACATCGTTGATACTGCTTTTTATGTCTTCGATATTTGGTGAAGTTAATGTGGAAAGTTTCTATTGGTAAGAATTAGTATTGGATTATTTGCTTGGATTTATGATGTTGTTTTATGTTTGGATTTTTTGTTTTTTTTTTATGGGTTTTTGAAATACTTTTGTGAAGGAATGAGATCCCCCCAGTATAATTGCATTACTTTGGCTCATGGTCCGTTGCCTAGATGTTTTGCATAACAATGTACTAAATAAGTGGATGTCGTTTCTTCATTGTATGTATGTCCTGAATTTTGGGACATACGTATAAGTAATCGCAAATTAAGTAAGGATTATTTAAATTAAGGGGATATTTAATCCCACATCATTTCAAAACCAAATTAGAAACTCTAAGATAGAAATCAAATCAAAGAGTTTCATGCCGAATATAGCAAGCTATAAAAGTTTGGCGAGTCCAAGCATAAGCAAATACCTGGGTGGTGCAACACCGAGCAACTCTTGGCACAGGTGAATAAAGCTAGGGTCGCTATTATTAGTATTTGCCCTAATGTAAAACTCATCTCCTAGTAGATGTATGTTGTTTTACATTAACGGATATAGGTCACTACCCGGACCGGTTTCAATATCCTTACTGAGGTCTCATCAGTGAGTAGTTAAACCAAATAATACCAAGATTTGTAGTGATAATAGCTTTAATACTTTACAGTATGTGTGTCAAAAAGGTGCACAGATAAATTAATTATTTAAATTAAGGGGATATTTAATCCCACATTATTTCAAAGCCGGATAAGAAACTCTAAGATAGAAATCAAATCAAAGAGGTTTCATGCCGAATATAGCAACCTATAGAAGTTCGGCGAGTCTAAACAACACCTGGGTGGTGCAACACCGAGGAACTTGTAGCAAAGTTGGATAAAGCTAGGATCGCTATTCTTAGTATTTGCCCTAATGTAAAATCTTTTTGACAACTCGTACTGTAAAGTATTAAAAGTATCATCGCTACAAATCTTAGTATTATTTGGTCTACCTACTCACTGATGAGACCTCAATAAGGGCTGAAACCGGTCTGGGTGGTGTAATGTAATGTAAAACTTAATGTAAAACAACATACTTCTGCTAGGAGATGAGTTTTACATTAGGGCAAATACTAAGAATAGCGATCCTAGCTTTATCCAACTTTGCTACGAGTTGCTCGGTGTTGCGCCACCCAGGTATTACGCTTGGACTCGCCGAACGTTTATAGGTTGCTATATTCGGCATGAAACTCTTTGATTTGATTTCTATCTTAGAGTTTCTTTTTCAGCTTTGAAATAATGTGGGATTAAATATCCCTTAATTTAAATAATTTTTACATCGCCGAAGAGAAACCATTTGGGTCTTTATTTCATTAAGTAAGGATTATTTATCTAAAGAATTTGCATTAACAACTCACAATTGTGTGCTTTTGGTTCCCTTTGTTTTGACGAATTTATTTTGATCGTCCGTGACGCTGCGGTTCAAGTAATGTAGGAAACGATTTCTTGTTATGCAGCCTACCCATTGGATTTGCACTGGCAAATGATGGAGTTTCAAACCATCCCGAAGTAAAATTATTTTCATCACCAGTTTCTTCAAGACTTTCCACATCACATATGGACACTTCAAGACCACGGAATTAATCATTTCACCACTATGTATAAAATATATAATTTTATGTATAATTTCTGGGAAATTCCCATGCTACTCCTCTTAAACACTATTAATATAATTAAGGGCTATTTTAGCCTGTTTTTGTTTAGGAGTGTCCCTTATATTTAATACATTGGCTAACATAACTCAAAAGGGGTATATATATATAATTTAGGACATTACGGGCGAGTGTAGAAGGCAATTATGGCAGAATAAAAAATGTTGAAAAATTATGTACATACCTTGATTTTGGTTTAAAGATGCCTTCTAAATCCAAGCTCTTGTTGAAAGGGGGGGGGAAGAGAGGGAAAGAACATGGGGGTGTACTTGAGACACGGGAAATAAGGTGTGTAAGATGCTGTTTATCTGTTTTATGAGGGCGGGGGTAGGATCATTGTGCATTATTTGGTAAGTGTGTTGGTCGTTTAAGACGGCCATTATTTTGTTGTGGTAATCCGTTTTATTGATGATGACAACGGTGTCACCTTTGTCAGCTTTTGTGATCATGATATCAGGGTTCTTTTTTAAAGATAAAAGGGCACTTTGTAAGTTGGAAATGATGTTGGGTTTTACTATTATTTTGCTATTTAAATCAGTCATCCTATCACAATTTATCAATGCTTACAAATTCTCCACCAACAGCAATTTTCTTAACACTGAACTCAAGTATTTAACACAGGTTTTCAAAAATCGCAACTACCCCACGCATCTAATAAATTACTTGAACTATACGGCAAAATCCCGTCTTAACAATAATACAACCAAAGCAGACTTCCCGACACGTATGGTCATCAAATTGCCATACATCCAAAACACATACAAGGCTTACAAATACATTTTCAAAAACACGGACTATAAGCTAGTATTCACCACAAACCATAAATTAGCAACTCTCCTAAAACCTACTAAATCTCTCACTCATAAAGAATTATTCGAACACCACAACGTAGTCTATGTTATGGTGTTCGTAGTCTATGCTGTTTGTTGAACACAAACAGCATATATAATATTTATACAGCTATGTGGAACACAAACAGCATATATAATATTTCAACCATTGATATTAGAACATTGTACAAACCAGGTAAATTAAAACTGATAGAGAGAGAACTCGAACTGTTCAAATGGGAAATAGTGGAAGTTGCAGAGACCCACTTGAACAGGCAAGGGAAAAAATCAATAAAAAAAATGCAACCTTATTTTACTCGGGAAGGAAAGATAACCATCACTGAAAAAGTGTGGCACTAATAAATAAAAAATGGTTTCTAAACTCAACAGTTGAGGTAAGACCAATTTCCTCTAGAAGCATCTCTGTAAGATCCAAGCAAAAGATAGAGGAATATTCATAAAAATAATAGAAGTTTATGCCCCAGACCAATCACATGAAGAGGTGGAATATAGTCAATTTCTTGAACAACTGCAAGAAGAAATCAGGCAAACAAATACAAGAGATATCTTTATTATTATGGGAGATTTTAATGCAAAGATCAGTCAATACTCTGGAGATAAAGAAGTAATCAGAAAATTTGGTCATGGAGAGATGAATGTAAGAGGCGAGGACTTAATTAATTTTGGCAATATTGATCAACAGTTAAACACAAATACCTTATTATACCACAGTCCACATCAGAAATACCCCTGGACTAGTCATCACCAAACAATGAAATCAAAAACTGTATAGACTGTTTAATTGTTAATAAGAAAGGGAAACTTTCCTTCCAAAATGTCAAAACATTATAGAAGATTGATATGGATACAGAACATGAACTACTATCAGCCAAACTAATAATCAGTTTCAAAAGAAAGAGAATAAACCACTAAACAAGATAGACATATCAAAACTAAATGATAGTTTGACCAGAGCTAACTATCAGAGATCATTGAAAGAAAAATTAAATAATCTTGCTTTAGATACAGCCCTGGAGTCTTGGTAAAAAAGGTAAACAAATTATTACAACAACAAAACACATGGGCTACCAGATAAGAGTACTTAAAGATTGGCTTACACCAGAGAGAAAAAGAATATCCAAAACTAACCTCTCAAAAGAAGATAATGAAGAAAATCGAATATTATACAAAAATTTGAACGAAGACTACAAAAAATGCATTTTAGCAAAAATCTCGTATTTAGAAGAAAAAGCTGGAATGTGTGAAGAAGCATAGAAAAAACATGACTCCAAGACCATTTATGAAATAGTTAGAGATAACCAAAACATACTCACCCAACCCAGTTTCAATATTGCAGCAAGTTGGAACCACATCAAGTAGCACTGAAGCAATAAAAGAAACATGGACTAAACATTTTAAAGAAACATTTGCAGATTAAGAAAACATAGATCAAGATGCCTGAAGAAACTTTTGACACAAAAGATATCCTAAATGAAGAAATGCATAGAGCAATCAAACAAATAAAAAATGATAAAGTACCAGGTATAGACAACATTCAAAATGGACTTCTAGAAAATGGGGAAGAAAGCCTAATAAATTACCAAAGGAAACTGTTCAACAAAATACTAAAGAAAGGAAATTTACTAGCAGAATGGAGAACAGGCCAGGTCATTCCCATCCACAAAAAATGAGACGACAGATCAGTAAGAAAGTAACATGCATATTTTCATACATTGTAGTAATGCAAGATAAAATAAAAAGTAATGTTCAGAACTTATTTACTGCAATGAATTTTGCTTGATAACATTTTTTTTCAGAATATTTTAAACAATTGTTTAACACAAGCATGGAATAGGGCAGGTCCTTTTCATCCCCCCTCCCCCCCAAAAATCTGAACAGTTCTGCAACACATGCACAATTTTTTTCTTAATTCAAATATTTATTTATTTATTAAATAACTGCATCATATTATTTCTAAGTTCCCGATGATAAAATTGAAATTGTGATTATTACAAATTAAAAAATAATTTTGAAATAAATATTGTATCGGACTAAAAGAAATATTGGTATTTCTATTTAGTAAAGAATTGAAAATAAAACAAGACTGCTGATGTGTTATGCAACACTACTTGAATCTCTGTAGTATCACTTCTAAAGATGTGGTCTTTCTTACTCAGTAGCTTTTAGCCTTTACCTGCAGCTGAGGAGTTATTGTTAAGACAAGTTATTTCCAGCAGCAGTAAAAGTTGCATTATTTGAAATTTTTTAAGAAAAGAAAAAAAACTAACACTACTGAACTTTTTTTTTCTTTTTTGTTGTTGTTGTTGCCTAGATGTAAACGGTTCTTAAATGGTGAAATATAGAATAGAATTTCTAAAACTAGGCAGGTTCAACAATATTACTGGCTTGTTTTATCAAATGGTAAAATGAAGTAACAGATATTGAATACTTTGTGTGAATACTTTCAAACCAGTAGAAATTAGATAGAGCAGTTATTTATAATTCAGTTCCTGGAGTAACATTCTGAAATTGAAAAAAAAAATATATTGAACCAAAAATTTGGTCAGACATAAAAAATTAAAATAAATACTTCACGCAATGCAAACATTCTTCTTTGATTTGTAAAGCCATAGTTTAAATTTTGTATATACTTGTCTCCATGAGAAATAATATTCATGGGGTGTTTAGCAAACAACAATTCAATGATTTACAAACATAGAGCCAGATACACGTGTGCACCCCACATCCTAACTGGCGAATGTGGGCTTCATGTATAGCAAGAAATTCAGCAGTAGTATATACATATGGCATAATGGAGAAACATATTTTTAAAAAGATTTTAAAATGACTGAAAACCGAGAGATAAAAAGTAAAAAATACTGTTTAATTAAGCACAATTAATGTCATATTCAAAGAAGACTTCTTCAGGTTCACAATCAAAGCGAACAACTAGCTAAAATTTGTGCAAGAGAAAACAATCTATACATTAAAACGTTAGCGGATTGACAATTGAATTGATTCTGGACATCTCGTGAAATCCAAAGTTGGATGGCACCTCAGAGATTATAACTGAGGTTGTTGTTAAGATGTATTTGACTGAGTATGATTTCTTTGGATTCCACAGTTCTTCTTTCTAGTTCATCATAGCAGCAAAAATATTTTCAGATTTGTCCCATAAGACTGGATGATTGATGTTTTCCTCATTACTGTCAGCAGAATTCATGACATGGTTCAAAAGAGCACTTGTTCTGTCACGTTACGTCACTTTTATGTTCTTCAAGATGTGATTCTACGGATTTTTCTGTCTGCCCAAAATAAATTTTATTGCAGTTGCACCAAATTCGGTAAATGCCGAGATATTTCAAGTTGCCAGGTTTTGTTTGGGCCTACTAAACATGGAAAGGAGTTTCAGATGAGGAGTGAAAGAAGTCCGGATGGTGTAATTTTTAATAACTTTGGCCAATTTAAGAGAAACGTTTGTTGATATATAGCTGGGATATGTATCCTTTTTCATTAGTTCTATCTTTAGTATGGCGAGGAGGTGGATTGAAAAGTAACTTTGTTTCGAATAACCATTTTGCTGAAAGGTAGTAAGAAGAAAATGAGGCTCCTTTTTTTGTTTTGTCATTGTTTGTATGAACAAAAAAATATGGTTTAGCCATGGATAACCAGTTATCACCCATACTAGCTCATCTATATTGGAATCTTTTGATGAAAAAGCTGTCTCATCTTTTCCTTTGAAACCAAAATTGTGGAAGAGAAATATCAATGACATCTTCTTAATGTGGAGCCACGATCCTAAATCTCTAAAGAACTTCCTTGACCACCCCAAAATCAAATTTAGTGTTGACTTGGTAATTAATGGTTCTCTCTCTCCCATTCCTGGATGTCAAACTCACTTTTATTTCTGAGAAATTAAAAATCTCCATTTACAGGAAACCAACACACACAACAGATCTCCATGTACAGTCCCATCATTATCCACCTCAAAAACTTGTTTTTTTCTCTATGCTAAGCAAACTTGCTTGCTCGCACCTCTGTAATGAAGATATTAACAAGTAACTTCACTTTCTTCTTACTACTTTTCTACAAAATGGTTATTCAAAACAATCAGTTAACAAATTAATTTTCAATCCACCTCTTTGCCATACTGAAGATAGAATAGTGAAAAAGGCAACATATCCCTACCATACATCAGCTCCATATATACTATATATATGGCTAGTATCCAAAGAAGAAAAGGCATTTGCATGACATTTGATGAGGGATTCTTCTGGAGAGTTTCCCAGAATAGTATTGCAGGGGATGGTGGAGGGAAAGGGAGAAGAGGAAGACCCTGACTGCAATGGGAAGACAACATCAAAGATTGGATGGGCAAGAATCTTACAGAAACAAGAGATAGAAAGGCATGAAAGCAGACTGTTGAAGCTGCAACCCTCTTAAAGATGAGGCCACAGGATTAGAATAGATATCAGCTCCATTTCATCGAAATTGGCAAAAGTTCTTAAAAAATACGACATCCAGAAACCTCCTCGATCTCCTCATCAGAAATGCCATTCCTTGCTCAGTAGTTCCAAACAAAAACATGGCAACCTGAAATATCCAAGCGTTTACAAAATTTGGTGCAACTGCAATAAACCTTACTTCAGCCAGAGTGAAAAATCCATCGAATTACGTTTTGAACAACATATACATTACATACAGCAGAACAAGAGCTACTAGAACCATGTCTGTTGAATGCTTTCTGCATGTAAAAAAAAAAAAAAAGTCATTGGTGTAAGGGTGTGCCCTGAATCGATCGTTCTGGATGAGTGCCCGACTCGTCTAGTGTCTTCACCATCTCCATACTATTCGTAGTGAAAAACAACTAACTTGCAGTGTTTGCTAAATGTTATTAAAATGCACAGTATTTATTACAATATATTTAGTGCATATCCTTATTTAATAAATTCTAATATTAAAATGTTTTTTCAAGTTAGATAGGTTCGAAGCGGCCTCGCCCGCTCCTTATACGGGAATCGAATGGTGTTAAATAATTTTTTTTAGCTGATTTTATTTTTTGTATTTGCTTTAGCCTCCCTTGAAAGAGATGACCCCGATGCGACACATTGGCTGGTTACCATGTTGAGCCGTCCTGGCCCCTCATTTTGTGTTTTGCCACCACAAATAAAGCCTGCACAACCTCCCCTATATTTTGTACCATTAGCTTGTGGTCTCTGTTGGGAAGTTTCTGCTGACGACACCGTAGCTGCTGCACTCGGACATCTTACTATAATGGATGTCATGGGTTGTATATTAACCGTCGGCTTCCGTACAAAGCAATATTCAAATCAAACACGCATCAAAACATAACGAATACAAGCAGCACAGCATCTAAGATAGAAAACTTTTTTATTTACTACAAAATGAATGCGCACACATCACGAACAACAACAAATAACTTCCGAAAGCAGAGCGTTTCCTGTAGCTCACCAACCACATGGATGAAGATGAAGATGAAGATGGCTATGATGATACTGTTAAAACAGCGCTTCGGGTCAGTGACTAGCTGATTATCACATGAATAAATTTTTCATTCAACTTTGCAGTACTCCATAACAAAAATGAAATTTATAATTCAAATAAATAAAAGCGTTTTTGTTTTAATGTACACAAAGAATGACAATTTATTTCACTTACTATTATAGTAATGAAATAATATGATCACAATAATTGTTTACAGTTATTCATTAGATACAATTGTTATACATAATTAGTTACTATTACGAATAAATCACTTCTTGAATTCAGACCTATTGCACTGAGTCTTGGAGAGTAGGATCTTAGGAGAAAGTTAAGAATGTGTGCGTAAGTTCAGCTTTGAGCCATCAGCCATAATTTTGATATGGATGTAGGAGTTATGAATTATAAGTAGTAAAACTAACTGATATGTAAAGTGCAGGCCAGAAAACATAGCACTATTTTACCGTAATCTAAGTGGGAGTTAGAAAGAAATTGGCTGCACAATGAAGTCTTAAGCAACCCAAATAAATTTGATTATTGTGTTATTATTCTGCAGCTGGTACTCTATTACAGCTCCCGGGTGGCTGCAGCATGACTTAAGTTGGTATTTGTATCCCTTCTTGACTAGTACGCAATTAATCTGGTGTCGTGAAACATCGCTTGGTGATTTCGATGTTGAGCGTCTTCGTTTTGTTTCATGTAAAGGCGTATTGCCAACTACAAGGTGATATTGTTTACAGCAATGAAGCAGTTGTTCTCCTCTTGCATTCTCCCTGGCTATTCTTCCAAATCCCACAATTATTTCACATTCATTGTCCTCTCCAACCACTGCATTAAAGCCACTTCACTCAAAGATTGTATTGTACTCAGATATAAATATGTACAGAAGACCACTTACAATCTCTAAAATGGTCAAGTATTCTAAGATAGATTCAAAGATCTAATATGAATCACAATGAAACACTGCACCATAACCGAGAAGTGTATCTGTAGAAATGAGGTTTCATTAGAAATCTTTATACGTTAAGAGAAATGAAATGCGTTTCTCTTATTTAGCGACTCGTACTTTAAGTTCATTGCAACAAGATCCAAATATTTCTTAAACAGGTCGAAAAGTAAAAAGGCAGATGTTTGCCCTTTGGAGTAATAATACATGAGATAATTCTAGTGCAAAACAAGAGTAAAGAACGTAGATCTAAGTTTAAAGCCAGTTTATCTTGGATTGCAAAGGAAAACTGCCATCTGGACATACTGAAAGTCTCCTGCATTTTGGCTCTTTGAAATCGAGTTTTAGATGTGTTGATAATTTGGTTGGAAAGATTTCGAGTTGAATATAAACAGAAAGGGAAATGGAATTTCAAGAAGAATCAGTTGCAATATGCTTGACTGTTTGCATTAGCGGATGGACACACTCTGGGTGATAAGAGATGACAATTTCAAATTGAACAGAAATAAATGCTTTGATACCAATAACAATTGTTGGAAAGCTTAAATCCAGAGACATGAAGTGAGGAAAGTATACTGGTCTTCATGACTACCAATCGCTTTAATGTTTATTGATATCATACCTTAAACATCCCCACAGAACTAGTTTCACTATAAGTATGAAGGTGTCTGAGAAGGTCCTCTGAATGCCATTCTGCAACAGCAATGAGCGATATGTCACAGAATAAAGAAATCGGGCTTTTTTTTTGAGAACTGTTTCAATAAGTTTCTTGCCAAACTTTGCATGTAAGAATATCTTTGAAATTAATCACTTAAAAATAGACTCAGCTGTCTGATATTTATTAACTTTGTTTAATGGAGTAACAACTAAGTTGGAAAAGGGAAATGACAACACGTGGTCCTGCTGGATTTTGGTAATGTTTTTGATTGGACACCCCATGCAACTTGAAATGTATATTAAACTGGTGATGTGCATACGAGAATGTCTCATCTACTGATACCAAAAAGTAGTGTATGGTGAAGCAGAGCCCACAGTGAAGCAAGTAACAAGCTGTGTGCTTCAAGTCTCTGTGAATAGAGTATTATTGTTCCATTTGTACATAAATGATATTGGAAATGATTTGAAGAAAGATATTCAGTTGTTTCTTTATGATTACAAGTTGAGGAGGACATTAAATAATCAAGCTGATGTGCAGAGCTTGCAGGAGGATTTAAATAAGCTGGTAATGTGTGAAAAAGATAAAGGATATCAGTTCAATACAGGAAAGTGTCAAGTTTTGTATTTTTTTGATTAAAAGATAAGCTGTGTACAAAGTTGATTGAACTGTACACCAAGAGATTGACGAAGACCAATACTTTGAGAGTGTTAGCAGATATTGAGATGAATTTCAGAGGGCATATTGCTAAGGTGTCCAAGCGGATTCATACTTTACTTGGTTATCGAAGAACACTCTAACATGCAGAGATAGAGAGAGAAGTTATTATTCCTCCTTATGAGTTGATAAGGTCACATCTGGATTACTCTGCTCAAATGTGGTAGCCTGAGTTACTTGCAGATGAGGAAGGGCAAGAAAAGATTCAGAGCGGAGTGAGCAATTTGGTGTGTTGTGTAAGGAATGCTCTCTACATGGATAGATTAAGAGTTTGTGGATTACAGAAATTAGTTGATAAGCTGAGAAGGGGTGGTCTGGTAGAAACGTATTTCCTTGACATATTTTTCCTGCATAGATCCTATAAAATGTTTTTATAAGAATGATGGAGTGAAGTATTTCACCAGTGGGATTGTGGTGGAAGAACTAGAGGTCATCCCTGGAAATTAAGTAAGGGTGTGGATCACACTAACGTGAAGGTCTATATTCCTCTCTTGGAGACTGCTGAATGAATGGAGGGTTTTCCCTGACTCGTTTTGAGTTCTTCGCTCTCAGTGAGTTCAAGAATTGGTATAATAGATATTGCGATATTTTAGAAAGTAATGCAACTAAGCATTTCAGATTATGGTTCATTTTCCACATTAGATTTCTATAAAAAAATCAATAATTTTTATTACTTAATCATGAGGATTTATTATGCACTTACAAAACATATTGTTCTTGGTTTTTTATTTTTCTTTTTTCTCAATGACATTCATACATATATTTCCTTTTTTTGTATAATATATTAATAATAGTTACTGTGATTCGTAATTTATAATTGCAGGTAGAAATCATTATATCTTTAGTATTTATACAATAACAATATATTATTTAAATAAGCTTCATTTCGGCAATGAAAACATTACTTAAATTAAGGGGATATTAAATCCCACATAGTTTTAAAACCGAATAAGAAACTCTCTGATTCCAATCTTTGAGTTTCTTATTCGGTTTTAAAACTATGTGGGATTTAATATCCCCTTAATTTAAGTAACAATATATTATGTTTTACAATTTTTGCTTAAATGTATTTAAGTGCTGTAACTACAGCACATAAATGTAAGAAATTGATTTTCTTTTCTTTGTGTTGACCTCGTTTGAGATGCTCCAGTGTAAGGATTGTTGTCATCACTACCCAGGATTTTGATTGGTAGGTGAGAATTAGCTGAAGAATCAGAAACTGATAGGGACAATATACTGGTATATACGCCTTCACATAACAGTTGGCCTTCTGCATCCAGATCAAGGCCACTATTCTTCCCTTAAGTCTTCATCTTCACTATACTTCACAAAGCAAAGTAGGATAGCATGGTTACTCATGTTAGTTGATTCATCAAGTTAAATCACAAAACATTTCGATTTCCTTATCCTCTCTACAACTTGCTTTTCAATATCAGTGGCCATATCAATAATTTTCCACTGAATGGTCGCATCCGAAAACGATATAGCCTCCAGTTTTTTAGTGGCTTGTGGACCCAAAATTTCTCCCACGATATCTAAGATGCAAGGCCTTACTAACTTCTCACCAATAGTAAATGAATTTTTCGTTTTAGCTTTTAGGGCCACTATCCAGACTAGTTTCGACCTTTATTGAGGTGTCCAACTCTGGGCCTGGCTCCAACTGAAGATACCTCAATAAAGGTCGAAACTAGTCTGGGTAAAGACATACAGTGAAGTAAACATAAATTGTGAAATTACCGAGCAAGAAACCTTGCTCCAGAGACCGCATGAAGAAATTTAAAGAGAGAACAATGAATTTGCCATCTGAAAACCAATCTGCAACAGATAAAACACCTGCTGAAGTTGTAAGAATTGCTGTGTTGCGTCTGCCTGATTTCGTATGGATAGATTAGAATTAGAAAGTATTTCATTTCTGGGAAAGTTATAACTGATATTAGCAGAGATTCAACAGGATTAAATACAGTTATGAAAAAGATTGGATGAGGTTGTGTCTGATTATTGGCTTTAAATCAATAAAAGAAAAATTAAAATAATGGTAACAGTCTCAAAAAAAAAAGTAGAAGAAAAATTGTAATTAGGGATAAAAATGATCAAGTAAAATAAGTAATATCTTGGGAATTATCCAAGATGATGGAAGATGTGCTTTGATAATAGGATCGAGAATTCCTATGGCAAAAGAAGTATTAAAGAAAAGAAAAATTTCATTTAATACAATTAAAATTAGTAAAGATATGGAGGAAAAAACTAATGAATAACTCTTGCAAGAAATAAAGTGTCGCATTCATAAGTCATCTGGCACACATGAGGAGACTATGAATGGATTATAGACGTGTTGGAAAGGGAGAAACCAGAGAAAAGAAGAGGAGGAGAGCCGAAATATACATTTTTAGAGGATCAGAAGAGTTTATTAAGCTGTTAAAGAGGAATGCCAGAAATAGGGTTATCTGAAAGAGAGAACTCTGCATATCCATAGGAATTATACCTTAGAATGATGAAGAGAAGGAAATCCAAAGAAATAAGAACAGAGAATAATATCAACGACAGAATGGCTGTTCATGCTAGCTACAGCTGTAAATCACAATTGCTCGTCTCGTAATAACTGACACAACCAACTGAACAAAGTGATATTTCTTAAGAAATTCACTTGCAGATTGAAAATCCATCTTTAAACGTTGACCGTTATTTTGCAGTTTCCATGTGTGCAAGAAATACGTTTATATCTATATCATTTTTATCATCCTTAGTATTATTACTGAGGACATGTTCACATTCCGATTATAATCCGACCCCATGACTCGCCGCTTAACTTATTATTTTGTCATGATGCCGATGGCAAAGGAAATAAGGTTTTTTTACTCCATGATTTTAAAGAGCGATAATACTCACTGTTATTGTCCATTGAAAGTTTTAGAGTTATTTTTGTGTCCACTGTTCATTACAAATATTAAATATCTAGGTTAAAATTCATGCATTAATTGCTATTAAATATTAGATAATATGTTGAAAATTTATTTACGAAATGAGTTTTTATTTAGCATTAATTACCTCGTTTTTCTTTACAGATTATTAATGGGTTACTGACATGAGATATTTGCCTACTAATGCATTAAAACGAAGCCGATAACCAGCAATGCATGAAAATTGTTAAGTTTTTGGAAACATTTCATGCAGGATTTGCAAAATAAAAATCAAATAATTCCAAGGAAGTTGCACTTCTAGTGGCGTAAGGGAAAATCATCAAAGTGTGAATGGAATCGACCACCCAAATTCAAAATGCGATGAGTAATTCTCATCTTTCAACGGTGAAGACAGCTCAATCACAATTTCCAACTCAAATATCCTGAGATGAAAATAGTGAAAAGTATTTTGCTTGTGATCATGGAAGAAGCAGTTTGCATATATGTCATCAGAAAACGCACAATAATCAGTCAAAAAAAAATCTTTATATACAAAGTATGCCACAAAGTCTTTAAGCGATCAGATCAACTTAAAATGCACGAGACACTTCATAGCAATCGAACAATAACAGACTCCAGTAGTAAACAGTCATGCGAAAAATGTGGGATAAATTTTCATCGCCTTGACAGCCTAAAGAGGCATCAGAAAATGCACGTAAAAGATGAAGAAAAACATTCCTTCTGTACAACATGTCAGAAGAATTTCCTTGAATCAGCAAATCTTGGAGAGCCACTGAAAACGAACCCACTCGAGAAGCAATTTCCATGTGAAAATTTTAGCGAGACCTTTTACTCGCTTACACACCGAAGAGGCAAAGGCTACAGCAAACTGCAGTGAATATATATTGACGTGAAATATGCAACAGGCAATTTTCCAGTTTCTATTACTATTATTTGAAGATACACAAACTTGTGGTTCACGCATCGGAACATCAAGTGCGAAAAATGCAAGAAGGAAAATCGCTTGCAGTCCTGTCTTCAAACACAACTATCTCATACTAGGAAACGTTTTCTTTTATCCGAATGTAAAAAGGAGTTTTCCTATTTTAAATCATTTCAGCTGCGTTTGAGAAATTGTGAACACTATACACACTTCCAGATTAAATTATCAGGCACAGAGAAAGCAAATGCAGCCGAGCGCAAATCAATCTGTGAAGTCCTAGTGGAGAAAGGCATGTTTCCTGTGAAATGAGTGCCTAATCATTTTCCTCGATGGCATTTCTTAAAAGATATTCTGTTGTTCACAAGAATGAGTAGCCTTTTCAATCCCAAATATGCACATGACATTTGCTTTCTCTCAGATGCTGAAATGCCACATAGGTAGTGTGAACTAAGGGGAAACCTTTCATGTGTGACAGAGCCTTTTATGAAAACAAAGCTTTTGTTTGAGAAGTCGCGAAAGAGTTAATACTGGTGAAAAAACGTTCCCTTGACCTGTGTGTAGCTCTAACTTTTCGTCTCTATACTCCGTAAAAAGCACCTAAAACCCCACAATCTCAGCGATTAAAAGCTTTTTTCTTGTAAGATATGTGACAAACAATTTTTTCAATTAGCTTTACTTAAAAAAAACAAATTCATATCACACGTTGCTCCTTTTCATGCGAATTCTGTCATGAAAAATTCTTTGATTTGTTTAACATGAAAAGACACGAAAGAGTTCACACCAGAGAGAAATCGTTTCCATGTGAAATTTGCAACAAGAGGTTTCCAGACATTTTGAATCTGGAAAAACATCTAAGAATTCATACTGGTGAGAAAACTTTTCTATGCGAAATTTGCAACAAGACGTTTTCATACAGGTCGAGTCTGAAAAGGCATCTAAGAGTTCATACTGGTGAGAAACCTTTTCTACGCAACATTTGCACCAAGAAATTTTCAGACAGTTGGAGTCTGGAAAAACATGCAAGAATTCATTCTGGCGAGAAAACTTTTCTCTGTGAAATTTGCAACAAGAGGTTTTCAGACAATTCGAATCTGAAAATACACTTAAGAATTCATGCTGGTCAGAAACCTTTTTAATGCGAAATTTGCAGCAACAAGTTTTCATGCAGTTCTAGTTTGAAAAAACATCTTAGAGTTCATAGTGGTGAGAACACTTTCCTTTGCGAAATTTGCAGCAAGAGATTTTCATACAGTTCGAGTCTGGAAAAACATCTGAGAATTCATACAGGTGAGAAATCTTTTCTATGCGAAATTTGCAACAAGAAGTTTTCAGAGAGTTCAACTCTGAAAACTCATCTAAGAGTTCACACTGGTGAGAAACCTTTTTTTCTGCAAAAGTTGTAACAAGAAGTTCTCTGGCAGGTCGAGTCTGAAAAGACATCTAAGAGTTCATACTGGTGAGAAACCTATTCTCTGCGAAAGTTGCAACAAGAAGTTTTCAGACAGTTCGACTCTGAAGACTCATCTAACAGTTCACACTGGTGAGAAACCTATTCTCTGCGAAAGTTGCAACAAGAAGTTCTCGTACAGTTCGAGTTTTTTCAGACATATGAGATTTCATACTGATAAGAAACGTTTTCTCTGCAAAATTTGCAACAAGAATTTTTCAGATAGTTCAAGTCTGGAAATACATCTAAGAATTCATACTGGTGAGAAAACTTTTCTATGCGAAATTTGCAACAAGAAGTTTTCAAACAGTTTGAGTCTGAAAAGACATATAAGAGTCCATACTGGTGAGTAACCTTTTCTATGTGAAATTTGCAACAAGTATAGCTCTATGTTTTCTGCTATACAGTTACTTAAAATGCACCAGAAATGCTTTCATCCGACTGATGAAAAGCTTGTTATGTGTAATATATGTGGCAAACAATTTTCTGAATCAGGCCATCTTAAAAAAACACATGAAAAGGCACACCACAGATTGCTCCTTTTCACAAGAAATTCTTCGACTTGTTTAAGTCTTTTCGAGTCTGGAAAGACATCTATGAGTTCATACTGGTTAGAAACGTTTTCTGTGCGAAATTTTCAAAAAGTTTACAGAGAGTTAGAGTTTGGGGAAACATCTAAGCATTCATACTTGTGAGAAACCTTTGCTATGCAAAATTTGTAACAACAGGTTTTCAAACAGTTCGAATCTGAAAAGACGAAAGTTTTCACCCTACAGAAACGTTTTCTATGCAAAATTTGCAACAAATGGTTTTCAGTCAGTTCGAATCTGAAAAGACATCTAAAAATGCATACTGATGAGAAAACTCACTTTTCATGTGTTCCGCTCTGTTTTCAATTCTAACCTCCCTTAAAAAGTACCAGACCCGTCTGACTAAAGAAAAGCTTTTCGTGTAAAATATGTGGAAAACAATTTTCTGAATAAGGCTCTTAAAAATCAAATGAAAAGACACACCAGAGATTACTCCTCTGCATGCAAAATCTGTCACAAGAAATTTTTCAACTAGTCACAGCTGAAAAGACACGAAAGTGTGCACACCAGAGAGAAACTTTTTCCATGTGAAATTTTCACACAGTTCGCATTTGAAAACACATCTAAGAGTACATACTGATGAGAAACATGCGGGAAAACGTCGCGAATGGACATCTGGTGGCCCACTGAATAATTCAACAGCTAATGAGTGATGGGTGAATGTGTGGCCTTGTCACACATGTACAATTATATTCGCATTTCTCCAAGTCGTCCTATTAAGCACAACTTAAAAGTATTCTTTGTGAATGGATTATTTTATTGTTTTTCGAAAAAAAAACATTTGTAAGAAGTACTGCTTTTCCAAGTGTCACTGGAGTTTTGAAAATATCATACTTATGTGGACTAAAGTAAAGTCATCGCAAATTTATAAAAACGGTGCGAAGGGGAATGGGTTTTAATTTCACACAAAAATTGAGCTCTTGTAGACACTGTTTAGTGTTAAGCGGTATCGGGAAGTAGGGATTTTCCAAAGTCACTTGGTTCACTATTTTATTTTAATTATTATTTTAACCCTTTCTGACCTGGATTTTGTTTTCCAAGTGAAAAAAAAAATTCTTTCTATTTATTTTGTCTTTAGGTCTAAAAAAGCAAGGGTATCAAGTATTTTCCTGAAAAGTACATTTGCATTTTTCAGAAAATGAAAATGTATTTTTTTCAATGATTCATGGAAATTTCATTTTTAATGAATCATTTCAGAATTGGAATCATTCCCCACGTAATATGGGCTATGAAGGCCAAGAAAGTTAGTGATTCCAGTTGGAATCACTAGGGCAGAAAGGATTAATTTTTTCTACTACTTTCGTAATAAAACTTTGAAGGAATGGATCCACTGTTTCATTAACCGACTACCTACGATTTTCTGTTTTTGATGGTATTCGGTCGGTTCCTCACAAGTTTAAATCAATGGCTTCGCACTTGACGATGAAAAGAGAACAAAAATCTGTTTCAGATTTGTGTTTGAAGAGCTTAGTGTTTTTCATACGAGGCACTAGGCAATGAAAATTATTTCAGGTCAATGATTATTTTCTTCTGAGAGAACTCTGGTGAATTTTGTACATGGTAATATCTAGTAACCATGACAAGTTTCTACTCAACCTTTTTAATGTGTAGCAATGCTATCCCTCGTCCTTGGAAGGTCATATGTTTCAAGACCATCGGTGTTGGTAAGAACATGAAAATGCGAAGACAGCAGTGACTAGTATATTGCAATGCGCAAATTCACTACGTGTTTTAGAATTTTTTCATCTTAAATATCAGAGTATTCACTGACTTCTTGGATGAATAAAATTTGTTAATTAGTTCTATTGAATTCATTATTGGTTTATTTATTTTATTTTTTGTTTACACTACAATGTTATATTTTTTAGTTTAGTGTGAAATGAGAATTGTTTTCATTTACTTTGCAGACAATTTATTATGCCTAAAATGTGAATTACAAATTGTAATTGCTGAGCAATTTTGGCTGAGGAGCTTACTTTCTGAAATTTATTAAAATACAGTTCATTTTGTAAAGTTGTAAGAATATTTGAATAACATAATTGCTTTCAACTCTCGTTTTAATGTATAAGCTTTTTAAAAAATTATAATAAAGTGGTTTCGGATATGAAATGTGTCTCCGCGGATATAACTGAAATTCAATTCTAAAAAAGCATATTAGATCAATTAATCACACGCAATCATTTTTCTCTACTTCAAAATGAGACTTGTACTTAACTCCTTGACTTTTTGTTCATGGAAATGTTACCTGAAACTTCAGCCAAATTGATGACAGCAATTTACCTAATTTCTAATCCCATTAATAATCACTTTAAATTCTTTTTTTTTTCATTTATTTCTCTCATGATGCATTTTCTGTATGCAAATTTTTCTTCCCTGTATGGTGTAGTTTCATTTGAGATGACACGAAACCCACCAGATTTTGTACGTGATCGAACCTATTTACAGAAGTGCAGCAGAACCATTCCAAGAAGTGTTAGCTATTATTATAACTTACACTGGCAAAAGGTATCTGACGAGATTCGAGTTCATATTGTTTTCTATATTGGAAACATTTACAGTCGACTGTAATTGCCAACTATTTTAGGGTCAATTATTAAAATTTCAGGCATTATTTCATTTATTAATATATATTACAATCCCTGCAATATAAAATAATAAAACTGGTATTATGTGAGTGAAATGAAAATGCAACCGTCATACTGGACACAAAGACTAAACACAAACTACTAAAATTAAAACTCCAATTGCAGTGCATGGGGGATGTAAAAACACTACTTCAATCCTAACGAAATGACCATATCAGCATGTCATACTGGAATGCATTCACTCAACTACATTAGGTTAGTGATTGTTATAAACATAACAATCAATACTTAAAAGCCACAACACTCTGGCAACTTATTCCACTCTCCAAGTAAAAAACTTCTAACACCCCTGCTAACCACACTCCTACTTTCCATGGATGGCACCTAGTCCTCCCACCACCAGTCCTGTTCTGAAAATATCCTCTGAATTAATCTTAGAGACCCTTCAGTAATTTGAATGTCTCAATCATATCACCCCTTTTCCACCTATCAACCAATTTCTGCAATACACAAATCTTCAACCTGTTCTCATAAGGTTCATTCCATAGACCTGCTATCATCTTGGTCATTCGCCTCTGGGTCCTCTCCACCTCCCCATCAAGAAACCCTGGCACCCAGATCTGGACAGAGTAGTCAAGATGGGGTGTTATCAAGGCTCGATAGAGAGGAACAATAACCTTGATTGTCTCTGCTCTTCAAAGTATTCTTCAGTAACCAAGTGATTTGATGAACTGATTTAGCCACTTTTGCAATGTGCCCCCTAAACGTCAACTCCCTATCCACCAACACTCCCAAATTCCTGGCTTCATCAATCTGGAGTACAGTTCTACCAATGTGGCATACTGATGCTAATCTTTTCTTCCCAAAACGCATAACCTTACACTTTGCCACATTCATCCATTCCCCTTAGCCCAGTCCTCCAATCTATCCAAATCATCTTGCACAATTTTGACATCATGTGCATTCACTATTGCTCTACACAACTGCATTATCAGCAAACAAAAGAGCAGATCCTTTCATATATCGTTAATGAACAAATTAAATAGTAGTGGTCCAAGAACAGAACCCTGTGGCACACCACTAGTCACAGATTGTCTTTTGGACTCTACGACTCTACCCCTGAATAAACTACTCTCTGATATCTCCATCAACCACCCTCCTATGCATTCCCATATGCTGCAGTTTACTGATTAGTATTCCATGTGGTATCCTGTCAAAGGCCATAGCAAGGTCCAGTAGAATCACTGTAAACCCATTACCCTTATCCAGTTCAGCCGTTACTGTTTTATAAAACGTGAGCAAGTTACTGAGGCATGATCTACCCTTCACAAAACCATGCTGTCCCCCCATACAGTATCCCATTTTTATCTATCCATTCTTGTATTTTCCTCTTGATTATTTTCTCCGAGACCTTGACAACGATTGCTGATATGCTGATCGGTCGGCAATTTGCAACAGCAGTCTTGGAACCTCCTTTATGTAGTGGGACTATTTTCCATTCTTTACACCCTCTCAGAACTGACCCAGTCCCGAGTCTCAAATTAAACAAAATAGTTAAGGGCACTAACAATTCTTTAGCCACTTCTCGTATACCAGCTTGGGTCTTACAAGAAGTGCCCACAGATCTACTCACATTAAGGCTTTGTAATATACTATTTACCTCAATTCCCGTATAAGTTATTGGTTCCTTCATTCCTGCAATGTCACCACCTGGATGATATACTCTTGAAAAATGCTCACTCAGTAATTCCACTATGTCAAGTGATGCAGTTACCTCCCTACCATCGGCATTCCTTAAAATCATTCTGCCATATACATTTTTTCTTTTACTTGCAGCATATCGAAAAAACTGTGGGATTCTCTTTAGCTTGGTGGCTAATTTCCTTTCATAATCTGCTTTTGCTTTCCTTATCACCCATTACCCTTTTGGCCTGTGCTTTATACTGTTCATGGGCCTGCTGGTCACCTTTCTCCTTAAATTCCCTCCAAAGTTGTTTATTTTTTTGGAGCTCAGGCTTAATTGTGTTATTCATCCATTTAACCCCTACTTGATTTACTATCCAG
Organism: Typopeltis vanoorti; assembly: GCF_054136105.1. Taxonomy (NCBI): domain Eukaryota; kingdom Metazoa; phylum Arthropoda; class Arachnida; order Uropygi; family Thelyphonidae; genus Typopeltis; species Typopeltis vanoorti. Next base: position 80,445,540 of record NC_143572.1, read on the forward strand.
ACTTTGGGTATAAAGTCAGCCTTTACCTCCTTCAAACGCTCCTTTACTGCTTCCCATGTACTATCAACCTCCAGTCCTTGCAGTTTTACATGCCATGGCACTGAACCAAGCAATCTCCTAAGCTTGTCGTACTTACCAGCGAGGTAATTCCACATGCATCTGTATTAATTAAAATTCCACACATTTAGTCACCTCCCAGTTGACCTTATGATCACTCTCACCAATTGGTGGCAATGTGGTCATATTCATTAGTCAAATTCTCAGATGTAATTACTAGGTCAAGCACTTGAACCCCTAGTATATTCCATTGCATGCTGTCTCAGGTAGTTATCCCTTAATAATTGCATAAAATCCAATTCCTTCCTCCTGTGTCCTCTCCTCCTTCCAATCTATATTACCATAATTGAAATCCCACATAATGATTACCCTCCTTCCACTTATTGCGTCTATTTTTCTGCATACTATATCCACCATCTGTTCCATCACCTGGTCTATAGCTGCACTCAACTGTATATTTTGTTCCACTATTCTCAATCTCACACCAAATAGCCTCAAATGTGCTCTCTTCACTATCTTGCAGTTCAACTTCAATTCTCCTTGCTGCAGCTATCATCAATAACACTTCTCCCCATTCTTTTCTCTCTGTCCCTCCTAAACACACTATACCCTTCACATTATATCCCACTAGCTATACCATCTGTCAGCCATGTCTCACTAATGCCAGGAAGAGCCAACCAAGGCCAAAAATTCTTCCTCCTCGTTTCTGATACTCCTGACATTAGTATACATTAAGTGCAGAAGCCTGTTAGTCCCACCCCTACATTGATGCCTTATACCAAGAATTCCATTCTGATTTATTGTCCATACTAGCTGAGACATATATCATGCACATTCTTACACTCAACTACCTCACTGATTCCCCCCCCCACTAATACCTCTAGTTTCCCTGATTCTGCACATCCACTTTCACTTCATTCAGCAACACAATTTCCAGTGTCTGCAAACCATCCATCTTGTATAAATCCTTTCGCCCATCAAACTCCACACATCCACAAACTCCCCACCACTACTCCAACATAACCTGTGCATAAGGTCATTTGCAATTATGGCCATCTCAATTCTTCTCTGTCATACCGTGGCAACAGACTCACTATCTTGACTCGCTCACTCTTTTCTTTTGCTGCCTCTAGTAATTCCTTCAGGTCCTCTCTCATAGCAAATTTATCACTTTTTAAATCATTTGTTCCTACCACTACTATCATTTCTTTCACTCTCTGCTTTTGTTCTCTAATAGCCTCACTTACATCCTTAATTTTCGCACCCGGTAAATACGATTATATCGAACTCTCATCTTTTCACCTCTTACTGGTGAATCACCATACAACACTAGCTCCTTCATTTTTCTCTCACTCCTGATCATGCTCTCATTTTTCTTATCACACATTGGCTTCTTCCCGTTAGCTGATGCACTAGGTAAACAATTTTGTAATGCTCCAGCTTCGCCCTATGTATCACTCCACACAACTGCGATCTCCCTCATTGCAACTAACCCTTCCTTTTTTTTATCACTAAAACCATTCTCGTGCTCTGTACTTTTACTTTCATTCTCACCCTGAACACCACTCTAAATGCTATCCGGCACCACATCGCAAATTTCTATCATATCACTATTTTCGATCACGTTGTGGCTTTCATCTATTATGTCAATCTCGTAACCTGAGACACACTTCAAATCCTCGCATTCCTGCGAGGATTTGAAGTGACTTTCCCACCATTATCGTTATCGAACCAAACTCCAGCCGCTTTCGGAAAAGCAGACGTTACACTGAACGAACTCCCTTGGGTTCAATTTATTCAATAAAGACGCGATGATTTGGACGCCATTGCCTTTCTTCTCATTGGTGCCATGTGCTACGCTACCTATGTATCTTATCAAAATACTAATTTAACACCAATTAAAACAAACTTTTTATGCTAAACAGATTAACTCCACAATAAACTATAATTCTAGCATAGTTATTAACTGTAACGCTATTTTTTTAAACAAAATATATCACTTATATTTTGCAGCTCTTCAAACGTAGTCCTACTGTTAACGCGCCTATCGGTGTTGAATGATTTGCAGTTCTAATTTATTGCAAAGAATAATTATTACAAAATATGAATTAGAATCATCTAAATCTACTTACTTTGAAGATCGAATAATCATATACAAATCGAATTTAAATTACAAGAAAATGGTTATTTGAAAATATTCAAAAAACTAGAATAATTTTTAATGTGATTCAAACTATTACATTATTCCAAATTTCTTCGATCGGTTTTGAGGAGATCATAGAAATAGCATGTATTTCCTAAGCTGCGGGATGACTTGTGTGAGGAATCGTTTCCACATGGATTTCAGGTAATCATTTGCTAACCAGGAGTCGAACGAGTGACATATCGGAAGCTAAAAAGTTTCGTACGGTGTCTCCATACAAAGGCCAAACTCCATAGATTTTAGTTAAGGAACTGATATGTTGTCATGCAAGTGTGAGTAGAGTATTGAGACAGTATTCTAATCACCGGAGTTTTCAAACATTTCGTTATTACCTTTAGTTATTTCTAAGAGTAATAACGAAATTTCAAACCGTTTCAACAGCAATCGAAAGGAAATAACTACATCAAGAGATTAGAGGAGACTGAATAATATTGAAAAAAACCTGTGTAGGAGGTGGAGAGAACTAGGTGCGAATGCAATGTTCAGACAACTTCACAAATTCAGTTTTAAATCACGAGTGCCTAAGACCGAAGCCCGTTATGACTTCCAAGCAAGAGTGCGACGATGTAAGCAAAGACTTTGTGTCAGGAGGACTGGAAAAAGGTACTTTTTCCAGTCCTCCTGACACAAAGCATTCTGAAATTTAGAGAACTACCATCGTCTCTATCTCGACGTGTTGCGTGTTGTTATTATTATTAAAAGAGACCTCCAGGGAGTCAGAGACTCATAGAGGGAGGCCACATACTACACACACCAGCTGTCATACTTATTCTTGAATTCATTCACTCTGCTTGCACTCACAGCATCCAATGGCAATCCATTCCAATCACGCACAACCCTCGGAGAGAATAATCTAGCCCTCACACCCTTCTTGGCGGCCTTCATTCTCAGCTTCAAATGATGCCCTCTCGTTTTTCCCCACCCTCCATAAATTGAAAAATTCCATCAATTGAAATCCTGTATGACCCTTTCAGAGGTTTGCAAGTCTTAATCATATCACCCCCCTTTATCCTGTTTCCTAGTGTCTGCAGTCTACAAATTCTCAATCTGTCTTCATAATTAGTATTCCACAATCCTGATATCATTTTTAACACTTTCTTTTGCACTCTCTCTCCAATATATCAGAATCACAACGGAAACCAGGACACCAGACCTGCACACAATAGTCCAAGTATGGTCTTATCAAAGCCTTATAAAGAGGCAAAATTACTTCCTTATCCTTACATGTCAATGTTCGCTTCCACATAGCAATTATTCTCTTAGTTATATTTGCAACTTTTGCTATGTGACCTTTGAACTCAAAATTCTTATTCTCCAATACACCAAGATCCCTTGCCTCTTCAATTTCTTGTAGCATGACTCCGCTAATATAATATGCCGCTGGAACTCTAATCACGCCAAAGTACATAACTTTACACTTACTAACATTCAATTGATAGCCAGTTTCGTTTGCCCACATTTCCAGTCTACTCAATTCAAATCATTTTGTAATTGCTGAATATCAGTAGCACCCCTAATTGGCCTATCTTCGCATCATCAGCAAACAATTGCAAATCTGATAATAGACCCTGCTTGATATCATTAATATATAGATTGAACAATAATGGCCTAAGAACTGAACCCTGAGGTACACCACTGGTTACCTTAAATTTGGCAGATTCACACCCACTCTATACCACTTTTTGATATCTGTCTGTCAACCATCCCCTATCGAAGTCAATAGATTATGTTTCAATCCCATATTCCCCAATTTACACAACAGCCTATCGTGTGCTTTCCTATCAATCACCTTAGAAAAATCCAACACGATCATAGTGTATCCATTTCCTTTATCCAACTCGACCGTAACATTGTTATAAAATATGAGCGAATTGCTAAAATATGAGCGAATTGCTAAAACATGACCTTCCTTTAGTAAACCCATGCTGTTCCCTGCTGAATATAGAATGCTTGTCTAACCATTTCAGTATACGAATTCTTGCCAACTTCTCTAAAATTTTCACTACTACACCATAGATACTAATGGGTCGGTAGTTAGACACATCAGGTTTTGCACCACCCTTGTGCAATGGAACTATCATACATTCCTTCCATTCTTGTGGTATCATTCCTGAGCTGAGACTCAAGTTCTACAAATGTGTGAAGGTCCAACCAATTCAGCTGAACATTCCTTTAACAAACGGCCAGATATTCCAAGATATTCCATCTGTTCCTATTGACAAATTCTTATCCAGATTATGCAAGAGTTCTTCAACCTCTTCATGAACCTCTAACTCTTCATCGAACGCAGCAGTAGCACCATGCACAATGCTATATACACCTGGTTGATATGTCTTAGCAAAGTGAGCACTTATTAACTGAACAATCTCCTTAGCTTCCGACACTCGTGTACTCTGCATTCAATAAAGTTATTCTTCCACATTCATTCTTTCTTTTGCTTGGGGCACAACGATAAAATTCTTTTGGATTGCCCTTTAACTTGTATGGCCAATTTCTTTTCACACTCCGTTTTAGCTTTTCTCACAATACTCGTTACTTTTCTGGCCTGAGCTTTATATATTTCGTAACACCTCTCACTCTTATTCTCACGATATTCTTTCCAGATCACCTTCTTGTAATTGCTGAATATCAGTAGCATCCCTGATTACCCTGCCTATCTTCGCATTTCAGCAAACAATTGCAAATCTGATGATAGAAGACTAAGAACGTTATTTGAGTAAATAAGTGTGTGTGTGGGGGGGGGTGTTACATAAAGTAATGGAATGGAAATGCTATATTAATGAATATGAGTTCCCTCCACTTTGCTCCAATATTAATAATTTTAGATTAGATTACATACGTAATAGGGTAATGTGGTTTATGGAACAGAAATTATATATTTATGAAAATCAGTTCAATGCGAATATTCGCAGTAAATGGGTGTTAGGACCATTTCCAATGAAAGTGGGGTAATGCTTCAAATAAGTCTGCAACAATTGCCAATGATTTCGAGTGCTTATGATTTTAATATGCAGGATGCAGTCCTCTCATTTGATCTATCTGTTTGGTTCCATGCATCGAGCGAGTGAAAAGTACAATTGCTGGTAAATTCTGGTATTATTACATCTGTTTGATGGATCACATTCATTTTGCATTGTGTTCAAGTCTTCTTTTTGATGTAATTAAGTCTTTTGTTTTCACAGTGGCAGCGTATCCATGACTTCTGAGCTTATAATTTGTATAAACTTTGAAGACTGACTTCCTCAAGAATATCTCAGTAATTGTTAATTGGTAATTGTTTTCTGTTTTGCTTTTCTTGCTTGGTGAAACAGCTTCTGGTACAACGGTGTTAGGTACTCATATAGGAAGTTTGGTGTGTTATCTTGCAATGCGTTCAAGTTCCTTGGTATCTGCTGTTTTCAGTCTGGGTGATTTTATGAGATAATCTCTCCTGGACTTGTTTCTAACACGAACTAAGACTGAAGCGGATCGTGGCAAGTTTTGTTTTTTTGCTTTCCTGGGGATTTCAATTTGCGGTCCGAATGTCTTTAAGAAGTAGCATGGCCTAATTTGAGAACTACGTCTCTGAGATTTTTCTGTACGCGCAATTTATATGCCTAATAATTAAAAGAATAATGATGAATGTCATTGGTGTGAGACAAAAGTGAGGTCAATACCGATATTTCCATGGCAACATTAGGTTCTGCTTGTTCCCAGCAATCAGTGGATGTTTCCGCTGCTGTCTTTCAAAAAATAACTGCAATAAGGTGGAATTCGCATGATAATGAGTCTCGCATTTTAGCGAGATTCATTATTCCTATCAGAAGAAGGGAATCGTGTTACTCGTATATAATAATCAAGCACAGTCTACAATCAACGCTATTTGAGTACGGCCTAAATGATGTTTTTATTTATTTATTTGTTTGACACTAAAAGCTTGCGCAATTCAATCAATTATCAAATACTGGATTAAAATTAAGTAATATGTTAATTTGATTTTATTCTTAAAAGACAGCATGACGCCTTTTTAGAGTTTTGGTGACACCCATCTGCAATAATTAAAGTCCAACAACAGGAATAATTTTGCTCTCCTATTGAATAATAAGTTCAGTACAATAAGTTTTATTCAAAGTCTGAAAGTCAAAATTCTATATCCTCTTATTCAATCTCCGCTTGGTTGAGGATTTCTGACTGATGTAGTAGTCTTCTCCATTCATCTCTGTCTTCTGGTATTCTAAATGCTTCCTACGATCTTAATCCAGCAAGAGCAGGAATTTGATCTAGCCATCTCCGTGGGGCCTGTCTCTTTTTCTAGCTCCTGGCATCTTGTCTTCCATGAAGAGTTCTTCAATATTTTCTCCTTTCCTTCTTGAGATGTGTCCAAAATATCTGAAGATTCTTATCTTTACCACGTTTCAGAAGAGACTCATTACAAGATTTAACTGATCTCTGATGCTCAGATTGGTCCTTTACTTTCTCTCCGTGGAATTGTAAGCAGCCTTGTGCAGGCACGTATTTCAAAACCAGTATCTTCTGATCTTTTCAATTGCTTGTTCAGCGTAGAAGTCTGTGAACCATAAAGAACCAGAGAGAATCTCAGAGATCTGCCAGCTCTGGTCTTTGTGTTGATAGATCTTGGTGAGCAAAAATCAGATTTCCTATTGTAATCCGTCTTTGTACTTCCTCCACATGACTTCCATTGGTAGATGGCAATGAGCCCAGGAGAACGTTTGATGTTACATATCAGAGAAAGGAATGGCGATATTTCCCCCCCCCCTTGAAATGGTAGGGAATCCAACTAATCTAGAAAGAGAGAAGATGTTTACTCAGCTGTAAAAAGCATACTTTCCAAATTATTCAAAAAGAAAAAAGAATGGTAGATGAACTGTTTATTGTCTACTGTGTGCCCATTTATGCATTTTGAGATCCAGATATTCCGAAGTAAAGATTTTGAACTCCAAATTAGAAACCTGTCCACCTTTACTATTCCTAAAATGTTCCTTCTTTCTGAAAATGGAACTCTCCTCCAGGAACTGTGTTCTTATGCGATTTATTTCTTCATAATCATAGCCTTACCTCGTTTATATTCTCATAGATGAAGGAAACAAGTTAAAGCGTTAGCGCGTTTCTCTCTCCCCCCCCCTCACCTGGGTGCGATGTGAGTGCACGTAAGTGTGAGTGGGTATGCAACAAATACACCCACTGAGAAATCCATCATTCGCCTAATCTATCTATCTGCTGACAAAGGTACAAAGCAGTGATGTAATCAATTAAAACAATTATAATCTTAAGACAGTTTGGTGATCAGTAGGGTAAAGGAAATTCAATGATAATTCATAATTTGTCATATCACTTTCGGTGATATGACATACCAAACAATTATAATTTTTTTCCCTTAACACCTGAACAAGCAATGCAGAATACCAACATGTACAAGTAGTTCTCAACCATGTGGAAAGGCTTATGTGTTTACCGTAGATGTTGATTGAATAATAACGGTATAGAACACAAATTGATAAGAAAATAACTATTCATTAACTCATTGCTAATATGTCCCTGGTATTCTATCCAGCATCTTCAAAGTACACAAACAGTTTGTTACATTAGCGAGACAGCCAGAATTCATTATAATAATGGGACTAGTATGAACAATTGTAACGTGCTACACAAAGAATAAAATCCTAATTAGGCGCCATCTATGTTGAATAATGATAATACTAATAAAAAAACGAGAGAGAAATCGGGTATTCATTTGGTCTTAGGATGGCTATCTCTCAAATCTTTGGTAGATTTGTACAGCCCTACTTGTAGGGGATGGTGACAATTTTGTTGTCTTCTGTGGTAAACTGTGGGGTGATTTCTAGGGAGCATTTAGTATTTTGTCTATCTTATGGGGGATTATAGCCATTGGTCAAGAAGGCTTGACATAAGTGAGTTAGTTCAGCAGTGAGGGCAATGTCATCAGAACAAACCTCTAGTCCTGTAGTGTTATTAGAATACCATATTGTTGAGATGGGTGATGGCCGGCCTGGTTGGCCGAGTGGTTAGCGTATCCACTCGCCAACCACAAGTGTGCGGGTTCGAATCCGCATCATGAATGTTGTGTTGATGATGATGATAATGATGGTGTATTGAGTGATGGAGACAGAGTTGTAGAGTAGGTGGCCTCCCTCGATGAGTCTTTGGACTCCCTGGAGGTGTCGCGTAATAATAACAATAATAATCTCCGCGGGCTTTCTATAAACCGAAACTGATAAGGAACCTTCTGGAAGACGTGTGATTAGTGTGTCCGGGAAGGACAGACAGTCATTTGCTTCTAGTTCCATTTTCAAGTGGATTTTTGGGTACTGGCTATTTAAATGCTCTAAAAATGTATTCAATGCGTCTGGACCATGTGGGCAAATAGCAAATACATCATCAACATAGCGTAGCCAGAGACTTGGTTTAAGAGTGACTGTATTGATAGCTAGCGTTTCTGGGTCTTCTATATAGAAGTTGGCTAAGGGGAGAGAAGCTGTCCCATCTAATTATTTGTATATTTTTCCTTTCCATGTAAAATAACCTGACTGTACTGTGATTTTAATTAGTTGAAATATATCACGAGAAAATGTTACTTTAGTAAATTAACAGTTTCGGTTAGTGGTACATTTGTAAATAGCGAGGTGATGTTAAAGTTCACTAGGATAATAAAATAAATAGAAATGATTATGTAATATTATCACGAGATTTAAACGTAAGAATTGGAAACACGAAAATTAATGATAATATAGGAATATATGGAGAGCGTTCTCTAAACAGGAATAATAAAAAAATTGATCGACTTTGTAGTTTATAATAACCTTAAAATAATAAATTCTTTGCATCAGCAAAAGACATAAATAAATATATTTGGGCAGCAAGAGGATGGAAATCAATATTAGATAATTTTATCTTAAATGAAAAGTCTTCAAAGTTCTCTTTAGATGTTAGTGTTCAAATAGGATATGATATAAGTAGTGACCACTTTCTTGTTAAAATAAAATTAAGATTACCACCTAAATGGCTACAGATATCAAGAACAGAAAGAAAATTTTAAACATCATCATCATCATCATCATCATCAAATTCCTGCCATGTATCCTCAAGGGGTGTACAGGATATGACAGTACTACATGAAAAAATTACATCATTAATAACTTCCTATCTACAATTTTCCTCCAAATCAGTCTGTTACTTGTCAAGACGCCAACATTATCAGATCTTATATTTCTATCGTCTAAGGCACTTTGTACCGTATCAATCCACCTATATCTTGGTCTTCCTCTGGGTCGTTTTCCTGCCAACCTGGCAGAGAACACTTGTTTTGCTAATCTTTCCTCTCCCATTCTATTTAAGTGACTATACCATCTGAGATTAGCTCTGCTAACGCATTCCTGTATGGATTTGTCTATAAAACTAGACTATTAAATGACACAAATATACAATGGCTATATGAACAAAGAATTAACCAATATTTAGATAAAATAAAGAAAATGAAGAAATAGAAATAAAATGGATTAATATAAAAACGATACTAAACACAGCAACAAATGAAAGCTTAGGAAAGACCCAAAAATTCACCGAATTTTTTGGTCTTTCCTAAAGGTAAGACCGAATTTTTTGGTCTTTCCAATATCTTCGGTGTTTTCCTTTAGGGAAACACCGAAGATATTGAATGATACAATCAAAGAAATAATCAAATGTAAAAAGGGAAGCCTATCATAAATGATTAAGCAGCAAAAGATCAGAAGATGAAATAGAATATAAAACAATAAGAGCCATAGTTAAAGAGAAGTCAGAAAAAAACATAGGGAATCATGGAACAAATTTGTTTCTAATTTAGAACATGATTTATATAAAATAAGACCCAATACGTATAAGATTTCGAAAAACTTAAGTACAGATAATAAAGAAAACATAAAACTAAACACCGAATTCTAATTTGAAAAATTTCTAAATTTCTATAGAGAATTCTGGGTATCCGGAGAGTTCACAAAAAACAATTCATCGAAAGACAGTTTATCGAATACAATTCATCGAACGACAATTCATTGAAAAGTTAATTCGCTGAATAAACAATTCATCGAAAATCATTTTATCGAACAACAGTTAATCGAAAAAGCAATTCATCGAAACGTAATTGATCGAAAACCAAGAATTCATCGAAAAATCACAATTCGTTGAAAATATAGTTCATCGAAAAATGAATTAAAGGCTTGTGCAGTGAAGATGTGCTTTTTTGTTTTTGTTGTTTTGAATTGTTTTTGAGAGATTTTTTCGGGGCGATATGAACGATCGTTAACTAGCTATACTGGTTGCAGTGAATATAGTAGAGATGTTAAATGAACATTTCATAAAAAAAAGGTATTTGATCCTCATGAAAATAACATCCTGCAGAACTTGAGATCAGTGGGGAGGGAGGAGGAACGCTGACGGTGAGTGAGAGAAATACATGAAGAATTGAGTAAACTCGATATCAATTATCATCTTGTTGATATATCACCAAGTGTCTTGAGGTATCTCATTGATGAACAGCATGGGTTTACTAAAGGAAAATCGTGTTTTAGCAATATAGTAATTTATTATAACAGCCAGAGAGGTAAATTGGGAAAATTGGATGCATACATTGTGGTTTATGCATCTCATCATATTTAGATTTTGATAAATCCTATGATAGATTGCGAAATAATAACCTGGCATTGGATAATACATTAGTGCACTCGACTGGAGATTGATTGTCCGACACACATAGGCAAATTGGGTATGAGGGCGCGATATCTCAGAAGAGGAAGTCACTAGTGGTGTGGTCCAAGGATCAGTTGAATATAACAAGCTGTACGATGGGGGGAACTGAAAAGTTCTAACAAACACCTAGAAAAAATAACATTAAAGCAACTGATATAAAGAAAAAGGAAGTATATATTTTAAAACCCTTTAACGCCCAGGTTTTCTTAATTCGTAATAATTTATTCTTTTTTTTAGGATATGTAAGAAGATATGTTAGAGATTTTGAAGATATTCGAAGACACATGTGCGGGCCATCACTTTTTTCGTACTGCAAGACAAGTCCAAATTTTGCGTGAGACGTTAGAGAACTGTGTCCCCATTATAACCAACAATTGCTAGATTGGTGGCCAAGTTGAATGCTGGGCATCCTGAGACACAGATGCTCCCAGCTCAGGAAGACCTTTCACACCTGAAAACATTGCTGCAGTGCATGATCCTCGAAAAAAAAAATACCAGACAAAAACATCGTAAAGAGTCTGGAGATATCCAAGGAACGAGTTAGAGTTATTATCCACCAAAATCTGAACATGCAGAAACTCTTAGCATAGTGAGTCATCAAATGTTTGAATGTCGACCGAAAGAGAAAACGTGTGCTTTAATCTCAAGGGAGTTTTGGCCGTTTTCAAGAAATCGGGTGCATATTTTTGGCTCGTGTTCTGACTCTTGATGAAACATGGCTTCGTCACTATTATCCAGAGAATATACAATGGTCAATAGAGTGAAGACACCAAGGTTCTCCACGGCCAAAGACGTTTCAAACCAAAAATTCAGCAGGAAAGGTTCTTGCCTTTGTGTTTTGGGATGTGGATTGTATAATCCTTACCAAGTACTTCAAAAAGGGTGAAACTGTTACAACAACTCTGAAGGAATTGAAGAAGGTACTGAACGATGGGATTTAGCAGAGGGAAGCTGAGCAGAGGCATGTTGCTTTTGCAGGACAATGCACTGCTTATGAAACCAATCAGACAGAACACAACTTGGATATTCAGAATAGACATCATAGACAGGAGCCAGAACTAGCTCCACACCTAACGATTTCCAGTTCTCAAAAGATAAAGAAACACTTAAAATTAACAAAACTTACCGCAGATGATGAAGTCATATCGGCAGCTGGTGTTTGCCAAAAGCGAAAGACTTTTCTCTCAAAGGATTCCAAATGGCAGCATCGCTGAGATAAATGTGTAACACTTCGTGGGGAATATGTAGAATAATGAGTACGTTAGGTGGGTCTACCTCAATTCCTTCACGGTGTTTATCACAAATATCCATCACATCCTCGAAAGATTTAAAAGTTTGGGAGGCACAGATGTGGAAAAGAATATTGGATGGTGGGAAGATATCTTAGAGGACGTAGAGGGGATCAGGGATCTGTGATGTTGGTGAATAAGGACCTAAAATAGTGAAGATATTTCGCTAAAATTGTGAGGAGAGCACAGCGCATTGTCAGTGATGTCGAGAACACTGAGATGTAGGCATAAAGATGTAATAACTCCATTGTAAAAAGCTTTATTCAGATCGCATATTGATCACTGTGCCAAGATTTCTTTACTTGGTTTTCAAATAGATGAAGATATGTTGTAAAAGATTCAGAGACGATTGACTAACGTAGTTTCTAGTCGCTGGAATGTTGAGCATGAAGACAGATTGAGGGATTGCCATTGTAGAGTCTCGTGGATAGAATGACGGGAGGGAAACATCATCGAGACATATTATAAAGCTATTAAAGGGTATTTATCGGATTAATGAGTATCAGGTTTTGAATGAAAGCTGAACGCTGTATAAAAAGGTCGTGAGCAAATGGGCAAGAACTGTTTTTTTTATTTTTTATTTTTTTTGCGTGGTGAGTTGAGAGTGGTTGGAATGCGTTGCCTGCAAGTGTAGTGGGTGCGAAGACGGTGAATACATTCAAGCCACTGAATGATGAGCTGTGTGTATGTGTGTGTAATGGAGGGCCTCCCAATATCAATTGTTGACTGCAGGGTGGTCTACAGTCAACAAATGATATTGGGAGGTCACAGATCACCGTCGCATAGCGAATTTCATTGTATAGTGAATCATCGCCGGTTTCATCTCTTGCAGAATGCATGTAATGAATGCATATAATTAAAATGCATTTTAATTATATGCATTTTAATTAATATAATAAAATTTGAAGCATTGTTGGCCCCAAGGCACTAGTCTCGGTGCCTAATAAATGCTTCTTGCGTTATTGATAAATTAATACATAATCACTAAATCTTTTTGGTTACGTCAGTTTAAAAAATAATAATAAAAGTAAAAAATAATATGTAATAAATAATATTTTCGGCATAATGTCTTTCTCACAAGCAAACAAAAGAGGTTACTTGTTAGAAGATTCCCACAGCAGGGAGAAATGTTTATCAGAACAAACTATAAACGAAAAAGGTAGTGTGATTGGTATCCGGAGAGATCACCGAAAAATAGTTAACCGAAAGACAATTCATCGAACGACAATTTACCGAATAAGCATTTCATCGAAATTCAGTTTACGAACAACAGCTTTTTCGATGAATTGATGTATGATGAATTCATTCGATGAATTGTCTTTGGATTAACTGTTTTTTGATGAATTTGTCTGTAACCAGTTTGACTTGCTGAATTTAGTCTGCTTCTAATGGAAAGACGTTTTCTTGAACTTCAGTATAACAGAGAGGACAAGACCCTCAATAAACTCACAAGTAAAATACTAAAACAAGCAAGAACATACCAAACTACTGACATATTCTCCGAAGAATTTACACTAAGTGAACTAAATTCATCAATCGAGAAAACTGCACCAAATAAATCTCCTGGCAATCTTATCTTTGGTCATATGGTCAAACACCTTGGCAAAAACGCTGAAGAACAACTTCTGGACATTCTCAATACCTCTTCGCGAACAGGCAAGCTTCCAAAAGAATGGAAAAAATCAGTTATTGTACCTATCCTGAAACCTGACAAAAATGCTGCAGAATGTCAAAGCTATAGACCTACCGCATTAACTAGCATGCTCTGTAAAATTACTCAAAGAATCATACACTCCACGCTTATGCACTGGCTGACAAAAAAATAACAAAATCAACTACTACCAAACTGCCTATAGAGTCCGTCATTCCACAACAGATTAATTACTCCACTTCTTCCAAACAATAATAGACTCATTTCAGGAAAAACCAACAGAACAGACAACTGCCATATTCTTTGATATGACTGCTGCTGTCGATCGTGTTTGGATCAAAACATTAATACAAACAGTACATCATATTGGAATTAGAGGAAGGCTTTAATCTGGATTGCTGATTTTATTAGAGGAAGAAAGATCAAAGTTAGAATCAATGCAGCAATATCAAGAGAGCAGAGAACCTAGGCTGGTGTTCCCCAGGGCTCTGTACTCAGTCCCTTACTATTCCTTTTATATGTCAATAACATTCATCCCTACCATACAGAAGACACAAAAGTAGCTTGCTATGCACATGATATAGCTATCTGGCACAGTAGTGCTAAAATCAAAGAATCAGAGGATATTTTAAACAAATCCATGAGAGGATTAGAAAAATGGTTAGATGAACTTAAACTCGAAATCATCCCAGACAAAACAAAACTAAGCACCTTTAGTAGAGACAGGAAAAATAGACATTCCTGCAATCCCAAAGTCATGATAAACAACAAGCTAATTGAAAAAAATCAAAAATTCAAAATACCTTGCTATTACGCTTGATCAGAAAGTACGTTTTGTACAACACATCTCTAACACTTCCAACAGAGCCCTAAAAAACGAAATATACTAAAAAGGCTTTGTGGAACAAATTGGGGCGCAAAGCCAAAAATCCTTAAAACTGCTTACACTACACTAATAAGGCCAATAATGAAATATGCAGCACCAATCTGGTCACCTTCGGCCTCATCGATAAAGGAAAAAGTAGACAAAATACAAGCAAAAGTATCCAGGAATATCAATGGTGCAGTCTCATCCACTAACAACATCAGAGCCCGACAGGAATGTAGGCTTGACCTGCTGGAGGACAGAAGAAACTTTGACACCAGAAAATTCCTAAATAATATCAGAAGCTACCAAAGTGATCATATCTCCCAAAAAACTCATGAACTTTGGAATCAAAAATGAAGACTTCACAGATCATCAACTTTAGAATATGATGACACTATCAGGATGGAAATAGGTCTTGATCAGCTAAATGGCCACATAAACAAAGAACCTCTATTTTTCAGTCCTTTATCTTCAAATACCTCCAAAATCTAAACCTTACCAAACTCTGTACAAACAAAGAACCAAAAGAAATGCTCAAGGAGAAAGGGCCTAAATACTATCAACCTTCTTTCATCCTCCTGTTTTTTCACCCGGAAACTAGGGTTTTTCGTCCCTCAGAACAGGCCCCGTGAACACATACATCTAGAGTCATAAAATACACTCTTAATACCTCATTAGGAGGGCTCCATCCCATCCTAAGGGACGGGGGAGGCTAGGGGTTCACCCCATACGAAATAAATACATTTCATCCTCTAAACAGGTTATTTGTTATACCGATGGATCGTCAGACACCAATATGATTAATAAAGACGCTGGTGTTCTCCTTCTACTCCCGAAAGGTGAAAAACTTTCAAAAAGTTGGATCTGGGAGAATAGCTTTCAATTTTACCAGCGAACTTTACGCAATAAATAAAGCACTTGAAGCCTACTTAAAATTATCATCATCTCAACAATCTGAAGGAATTATAATTTACAGTGACTCAAGCTCAGCTATGGAGGCAATCAAAAATGGCAATACCAAGCTCACACAAGACACCCATCAACTCTTAAATAAACTAAAGTGTTTAGGAAAAAGTTGCATTTTACAATAGATTCCTGCTCATGTAGGCATTGATTACAATGAAGCAGCCGATAAATTAGCAAAAGAGGCCAGAGAACTCAACCAAGAATCTCACATGATAACTCTTGCTGATGCCAATGCACTTGCAAATGCTAAACTAATTCCACTGAAATCAGTGATACAACATCAAACTCCAGAAATCAATGCCTACAGAAAGACTTCCACCACGATAGCAAGACTACGGACTGGACATTATAGAGGCATGAAGATCAATACAGATGATACGAGAACACATGGAAACTGCAACAACTGCCCCAATACTGAACTGACACTCACTCACATCTTTACCTGTCCAGCAATTACAGCAGCCTTGCAAGAAATGGATCATAATCCTGAACAACAGCTCTATACAAACAAAATCATCGACATAGCCAAAGCTATTCAAGGAGCACACAGAAACATCTAAGACTCTTCAAAGGACAAGACAACAACAACAACATACAAAATGAACCACAACCCAAAGAAATGCGATTGTACTGCGTATCTCAAAAATTCTTCCACAAAAGTAGTTCAAAACCCCATTTTAAAATGATCCAAACATAAAAAAAAAAAAAAAATCAGAAATCCAAGCAAAGAACCCAACTCGTATTTATAGTAAAAAAGTTTCCACCTCAACTTCATTAAACATTAGTGGCCTAAAAAGCAAAATATATGATGTGCTTCACCTACGGTCAGTGATAGAAGCCAGAACCACTATTTCTACCAAAACCCCCAAATGCCAACTTCAAAAGCCATTCTCACCCTCAAAAGGGTGAGAATTACTCATTACACAGCTCTTTTCGCCACAAAGGGGGCACTTTTGTATTCACCACACCATATCTTTGCCATGGCAGACTGCAAATCCTTGAATATCAAGTAATTGATCTGCCTTGGCTCAAAATTTCTCTACCAAATCAGGAATTTTGTAGAGAAAATACAACACTTTCCAACCTCTAGCAACTACTCTTACCTCTTCAACTATCTCTCTCTGTAAAGATGAACTTTCTGCAGTAGAAATACCTCAATAGTGTGGTTATCCTTCTTGCATACTTCAAAGTTCACACTCATATTGGCTCTCTTTCTCCAGTTTCATCGATCAATCAGGAAGGAATGCTGATGTGTGTGTCATCAGCAATGTCCTATCTCAGATAGGTCATTGTTGATGACATAATCTCCGATGACATAAGCTCCGATTTTTCATTATCGAGTACAAAGTCCACTCCGAAACGAATGAAGAGTAGTCACGATCATTTCGACCGAGGGTCGCTTATTGAGAGAAATGATGTTCCCTCATTCCCTGGGACTGAAAATGTGGTAGAAAGTTTTATTCCCACTCGATGTGAAATTTCATTCTGGAAGGGTGATTTACTTTTATGAACGTGTTTTTCATCACTGTGCGCTCATTTTCACTTTAACGCCGAAACTGACACAGTCATAAAGGCGGCCATATGAATGGTGAAATCTTTATCACCGCTGCCACTCATCTGACAAACAGGCATGCGTGTATGAGATTGTGGCACAGGTATAGCCAGTTTGCTGTCATTTTGTTGTGGCAAATATACAGATAAAGATAATTTTTAAGTGTATAAGAATTAATGTAAGATATTTTGATTGCCCTGAAATGCAAACACTGACCAACTCTTGTTGTGGGACTCTCCAGAAAGATATCAACAATGATAAATTTAAGATGAACTGCGCATATGCATTGCAAACGTAAACCGAGGTCTTCGAAATGCCTCCGCCGGGGTACCCGAGATGTTATCGTGGCGGCCACCAACCAAGGGGCTTCCGTACGAATCACCCCCTCCCGGATGTTTATCATTGTCTTAAGGTGGGGGGATGAATTTCATCTCACAGTGAGAAACCTCTACTTATTGAAGGCTAGACGTGGTTAAAAAAGTTTCATATTTGGCCTCTAGAGCTAGATTACCGAATTTTCTAAAAAATAAATGGAATTTATTTTATACGGAAACTGTTTCTCGTAGTATGAACTCTTTTAGTCGTGTCTATTCAGGTCATACAAGTCCAAGAATTTCCTGTGACAGTTTTCACATGCAAAGGAATAATCCTTGTTGTGTCTTTTGATGTGTGTTTTAAGAGCACGTGATTCCGAAAATCGATTGCCACACATTTTACATGGAAAATGTTTTTCATCTACACGATGAACTGTGAATTCCACTTTATGGTAACGCCAACAGTTACGCAAACGAGACGAGAGTGGCTGATAGTCAATATTAAGAAAAAAGAGAGGGGGGGGGAAACCCTTCTTGTCCCGTATATGAAATCGGGAAACTAACCTTCAATAGCAAACTCTCGCATAAAGAATTCTCTCGTCACAACGAGAATCGAACTTTGAGTCTTTTCTTAAGTCATTTCTGCCGAATGGTGTACTACCAATGAACGTGTTGTGAATACAGACCACGGAAACATATGTAGAAAATGCAAGCATGTGAAACACCGCCTGTGTGTGTAAATTTCTGTTCTGCAAGGAGTATTATTGGAAAGATCTTAGGGAAACCACCTCAAACATGAGAACAGTATTCAACAGTTGGATAGATTTGCGATTCTACAAATAGCAAATCCTAATTCGTTATATCCATATGAGGCGATATTTGTATTGTACTGTTGTCCGGAAAAAAACTGAGAAAGAGTTAGGAAGAAATCTCTTATTGTTCACAGTTTAATGGTAGTCGGAATAAGACTTTAAAGAAGTCTTATTCCGAAGTGCTTTAAGGAAGTGCAATCACATAGAAGTGCGTTTTATTAGCATTGAAGTCAATAAGACTAGATAACCCCATCTAAGAATGTCTGTAGATTAGAAATTAGGGTTTTAAAGGTTCGCACTCCGGAGGTTTAATTGAGTTTGTTAGTGCAAAGCTTGTGAAATGAGGAAAACAAAAACAGTCTAATTGGAAGAAAAACGGAACATTGCCGTTTCGGTTGGAAAAGACCTGAGTTCGACACCCACCGTTAAGAGAGGAACACACTCAATTTACATACAAAAAATGCAGTTGATTGTGCTCTTCACTAGATAGCATTCATTGTAATGGTATCGTTGTGTTGTAATTGGAGAATTAAGTACTTGAGGAAGACGGTGCGATGTATGTAGCAAAGTAGAGTGGTGTCCTCTCTCGCGATAAGTCCTTGGACTCATTAGAGGTGTCACGTTGCAATAGTAATAATAATAATAATAATCGAACATCACATGTAATGTGTTTCCAGAAAGAAAACTGGCAGTCCAAATTTGTGGATGCTGAGAATGAATGCATCCAAGAAAGGGGCGAGGGTTAGATTCGATATCTTCTCTCTTAGAGTGGGATGTATTGACTCCTAAGATGATGACTTGACTTTGCAGGTTGCGAGTGCAAATAGCTAGAATGAATTCAAGAAAAGGTATGAAGTAGTTGTGAGCAATATTTGGTCTCCCTCAGTTAAGCTCATCCAATTATTATACGAAATATTTATAATTCTTGCCTACTTTACCTTAAATTTCATACTCTTCACGGAACATAATTCAGTGTTTACCGATAAACGTACGTTGTGAAAAGTAAGCCAGCATGAAATATAAATTTGCTTTTCACTTCACGTGGAATGTTTTGTAAACCCTTATGATGAGCAGTCCCACCTGATAGCTTCAGTCTGTTTCATTTCTAGCGAGAGATTCATGAAATCTGGTACAGAATGTTTCTTTAGAAATTGATGGCAAATATTTAATTTAAAAATTAGGATGCATTCAATAAAGGTTGGATGATCTGGGAGAATCACTTCCAATTTTACCAGCGAACTGACTCAGTGTTAGCTGCATATGTAATAACTCAGCATACATCTAACCTGTGATTCGGCGCTGCTACCCATAATTCGCCCAACATTTACAAGAGTAACTATAACTACAGCAATTCTTTTGATGTGTCTTTCACATAACCATGTAGAAAGAGTTTAAAGGTGGAATGTTAGAAATGTGAAGTGAGCAAAAAACTTTATATTTCACAAGATTACTAATTTATTTAAATTGATTATATTACTGCTGGGCATATTCGTTAGGGGAATTAATCTGCTAGATTCATTAACCACTAAATACTCATTGCACGTCATTGAGTTTTGTGTGTTATAAAAGACACCGCATTTTTTTTTTATTGAACTGTTGCAATCTTTAACACTTATTAAAATGGAATGAGGGTGTGTTTGTCTGACCGATTTGTCTGTTTGTCAGGGTGAAAACTGAATTTTTCCAAGAGGGAAATCTCTTCCACCTCGATGCGATTCTCGCTAAATAACAATCATTGCACATCCTCAATTAAGGTTCCTAATACTCTAATAAACAGAATTCAAACCGAGGTTTTTCCATCTGATCAACGATACATACTGACTGAGCTATAGAGGTTCTAAGTATATACATTTATTGTTGAAAACCAGTACTCTGTATTAGTGCCCCAGAACATGGTCTCTCTTGAACACTGCAGTGTTGGGTGAAATAGCATGAAAAAATGAAAATGGTGTACAACCGCAAACATAGGACATTGCACTGGTATGGTGAGCACTGAGTACTTAATCAGGAACAAGAACAGAACATTGCAGAACATTACAGGCAGTCTCTTATCTTCTAGACATAAAATCTAAGAATGGAATAAGATTAGTACTTGGTGAGTACTTATTTCCTGCAAATAATTTTCGTGGATTAAGGATTAGGTTAAAGAGTTTACATTTCCCATCACTTTCTGATCTAACAAGGTGTTGTTTTGGTCACTCATGCATTTATTATAGTGAGAAAGCTAGCTACGATTGCATTTACTTTCTGCAATTTATTTTGAGTTGCAGATATTTTAGCTAATAATATAACGCACCTTCATCCTTTCATACCCTTATTTGATAAATTCTAATTAAATAAAATAATAAATTAGCGCCTCCATATCACAAATGGAAGAACTACAATACGTCGCGTTCGTTTCTGGTTATGACGGGAGGAATCTTAAAATAGGAATTTTTCAATTGAACGTGAGTTAGATGAACTTATATACGAAGGGAGCAGGGTTTCACCCGGAAACTCAGGTTTTTTATCCTGCATACAGAAAAATCGTCCTACAGAAGACATGCAATTTACAGGCAAAAAATGCTAGTGGTGGGCAGCAGATGGCGTTGGTGTAGATGATGGTAGTGGGGACTCGGACTCAGTAGTTTGCGTGATGGACACGAAGAGCTGTCGAGATTGGACTCCTTGGAGGTGTAGATAAAACTGTCGTAATTGAAATCCTTACTTGTGCCTCACACGCAACACCAATCTGCTATAGGTTCTTGTACCTCTTCTGTGTGTATGAGACATCAAAAAAAAATAGTAAAAAATTAAAAATTAAATGCTAGTAACAGCAAAGCACTGTCTGTTTAAATGGAGGGAAAATTATCTGATTACTTTTGAGATAAAATTGCTTACTTCATTCAATTGAAGTGCATCAATCCTTTTTTAAAAATTTTAGATGAATTTATTGAATCCATAAGAATAATATTTCCACGAGAAAGAATTTATGAATGCAGATTATCCCTTTCAGTTTGTAGTGTTTTCAAAAGACTTCAAATTTAGTATACCACTTTACTCTAATCATTCACTCTAACAGCCTAATGGAAAGTCTCACAGCATCAATATTATTCTAAAGAAAACTCAACCTAGCAAAGTGTCTATTATTAAAGCGAGCTATTCGTATTGTCTCTATGAGTTCATTATGGTTAAAGAGCGAGAGAAGGAAAGAAAGAAAGAGAGAGAGAGAGAGAGAGAGAGAGAGAGAAAGTGCAACTGCTTTTTTAACTAAGTGCGACCAACATAATTTTAAGTTCTAATCATTTGTGTAATATAACTAGATAAATTTCATTTTCTTTTCCATTGCTGATTTACATATCCTGCAATATTTTTGAATACAGCATTATAATACAATACAATTCACGTTTCTAGTTAACTTTATAATAATGTCCCAACTTACAGAAAATAATTATGCAAATAATATTTTGAAACATGTACTTCCAGGTGATATTTTATGTAGTTGTATGATTGTATGATACACAGTCATCAGTAAGTACTGAAATATGATGAAGCATCAGTGAAGAGCAGTATAGATTATAAGATCATTGGGATTTATTGCAACCAGTAAACTATATCTACTCTCTGCTATATCAATATGCCTGAAAAACACACGGGAATTGATATGTAAAGATAAGGATGGAATTTGGCCCCTTTACAATGCCTTGATAAGAACTCACTTGGACTATTGTGCACAGGTCTTGTTTCCATGTTGATTCTGATAGAGTGAGGAGAGAGTGAAAAGCAGAATGTTAAAAATGATATCAGGATTGTGGAATACTGATCATGAAGACAAACGGAGACTTTGTACACTGCAGAATCTAGCAAACAGGAGAAAGAGGGATGATATGATTGAGACTTACAAATTTCTGAAAGGATTATATGGTATTTCAATTGATGGAATTTTTCAATTTATGGAGGGTTGGGAAAGGAGAAGAGGGCATCCTTAGCAGCCAAGAATGAATGCCGCTAAAAAACGGGTGAGGGCTAGATTTTTCTCTCATAGTTGGTGCGTGATTGGAATGGATCGCCATTGGATGTTGTCAGAGCAAGCTGTGTGAATGAATTCAACAATAAGTATGATAGCTGGTGCGTGTAGTATACAGCCTCACTCAATGAGCCTCTGATTCCCTGAGAGGTGTCAATTGATAAATATAATATAATTCAGGGTGATTATAACTAAAGTTTACATTTCGAAAGGCTGTAACTGGGTAACTACTCAGGGGAACGATTTAATATTTAGCGTTATGATGTGTGCGCAATTGAATTTTATTTTTTGCACAAACCAATCTTATTCTAAAATTTGCCACCAGGACGATACATGGCGCTGAAATACATGTAATTTACGTATGCTACTCTTAGTATGCAGAGAAAGGCTGCGATCGTACCATTTATGCAAATGACAAATATCTCCAATGACGTATGCTTCGAAAGAGGCTTCTATAAAAGCAAGTAGCTGAGGTTATTGCTTGTAAGTATACAACGTGTTAAAATACAATACCACATTCCCGAAAGATCGCGGACCTCGGAAAGTTGTTTTACATAAATAGCAGCTCTGTCTTGACAGGATTGCGAATGTTCAGAACATGAAAGGAAATAAAAACGAGTCCTATGACTGCAAAAGGTTTACGCAAAATGATCCAGAAATCTGAAGAGGCAGGTTCCTTAGATGTTGAACCTGGCAGAGGACAGAATCCCATCGAACAGCAGACCGTGAGGAAGAAAAGATGACAAATGTCATAGGAAGCAGCGCATGCATATTGCAATGTCTTTACACAAACCCATAAGCATGGTTCACAAAGTTGTTATCTTTACAAGATTTCTACACTGTTATCTTTACAAGATTTCCAACTTTACTCAATTGCTTAATCCTGACCGGGGTGCACGAGAAATCTTTGCCAAGCACTTTCTCGGACTGAACTGGTCAGCGACTGGCCATGGAACGTTTTCTGGACTGACGAAGCTCACTTCCACCCTGTGAATACGAACAAATGCACAATTTGAGCAGCCGCAAACACACAGGTCGTGAGCAAATGGTTTTTCATTGCCCGAAGGTCACCGATTTTTGGTTTTACGGCGGAAGTCATTGTCGTAACTTTCCTTTTATCGGAGCTTGGTGATGCTAATCTCATTAGGTGCAATGGCTAGCGATATTCATATCTCTTAGCCAGTCAAGTGATTCCAACATTTGAACAGCGACAGTGTGCCTGGATTTAACAATTTTTATGGAGGATGATGCCTCTCTTTACAGCGCCGTCTCTGACAAGCTGTTGCTTCAGACACATTTTATGGAGAACAGAATCTGCAGCCGCCATTTGCTTACAACGTGGCCAGCGCGCTCGCTAGATCTCAATCCCTGCTGTGTTTGGCTGTGGAGAAGGCTGTCTGGTCGAGTCCTTCCTTGGACATAAAGCCAACTAAGTGGACCAGTCTTACATGCCATAACCACAACATTTCGAGTGAAACCCTACATTCTGTGGTTGAGCATGCTAAATCGAATATGTTGTTGTGGAACCACACAAAGTGCCGTGTGTATTCTACGTTTAGTGATGTTTCGTTTTACCCACTACCGTACTGCAAGGGAAACAGCAAGATCGCATGGTTGGAAGTTGAGTAATAGAGTAGTCCGTAGGGATGTAGCGTTCAGATTTGATAAGAGAATGGCGAATGAGTGGAATTGGATTACCTAAAGTGGTTTTCAAAGAAATTAATTTAAATTCATTATGAATAAGAAATTTATGTAAGATAAAATTTTCATAAAGAACTTCTCACAGTTGGGCGATTTGGGTTCCTTTAGTTAAGACGAATTTTGATGGCCAATTTGAATATGGTTGGAGTAATGTAGTAAACACCTTCTTGGCACTGATAAATTTTAAAGATTCGACCACTTGTTGATTTGATCATGAAGACCCTAAGATTGAACGTACAATTATTATTATTATTATTATTATTATTTGAGGAATTTTATTATTTTCATCATTAGGTTCTTCGAGACCTTCCACTTATAATATCAACGGTTCCAAGATCGAGAACAATTAATCGCGTCTTACATTCACTGAACAACGATTCATAAAATATTTAATTTTTTCCCCTGTTATATTATTTGAACATTACAAAACCAACCAACTTTGATAGATGTCGCTCGTAACGGTGCAACGAACAACTAGATGCCATTTGTTCGTGTACTGTAAGGAAGTGTTAAAATCATTTCGAAAACTGTTTTAACCAAGTTTTTTAAGAAATTTTCTTTTAGTGACATTTATCTCTAACCTTCCCTGCCGTGGTAATTTTGTTCATAGAATTTTGGATTTTCTGCGATCTGTCTATAATATTGGAAGTTGTAAACTTTTTCCCTTACTTTCAAACATGCGATAAGTGTCTAATTTTCAAACTAGCAGTTATATTATACAATCAATAATATAATAATATTAGGATCTATTACACAGTAATCTACTTTAATATTATGACTAACTATTTATGTGCTATTACTCCATACAATACGCTATACTTTGACTATAAGATACTCGTGTATATATATTATATATATATATATGACAGAATGAGCATTGACTCGGTTAACATACATAGTTTTATGAAAAAAAAATTGAATGACTAGAACCGAGATTTAAGTAAAAAGGTTTTAATATAAACACACTACTAGTTTCGGCCTGTAACAGCCTTCTTCAGGTGACATTATAAAAGAAAAAACACTAAACATTGAGGGTTAAAAGACTATGAACAACATAGACAGTCTTTATACATAATTAGCATGAAAACGTTGTAGTTGTATTTGAAACTGTTCTTTCGTTTGTTGCATTGTTGGGAGAGTGCGTGCTTGCTGCATCACGTGAACGCCAGTTTACAGCTGAATTACTATCTGGGAGGTTGTAGCTTAAGTTGTTATTTAGATGAACAGGATTGAAGATGATTTCTCTAGATTCCACAATTTTTCTCTCTATTTCGTCACTGCAACGGAAGATGTTAGTAGATTTTTCCCAGCAGACTTTGTGACTTTGGTTATCATCATTAGGATTAGCCGAGAAAAGGATATGACTTGATAATGCACTCGCTCGTTGTCTCTTGTAAGTAATGTCCCTCATGTGTTCTTCCATACGCATTTCGACAGATTTGTCTGTCTGCCCAAAATAAGGAATATCGCAGTCACATAATATTTTATATACACCAGGGTATTTGAGTTGATGATGATAAGGTTTTGGGTGGCTAATTAAGGAACGGATCTTTGGAAGTGGAGTGAACAAGGTTCTGATATTGTATTTTCTCAGAACTTTTGCTAATTTATGTGAAACAGTACTTATGTAAGGAATATATATATATATATATATATATATATATATATATATATATATATATATATATATATATATATATATATATTGCCTTTGAATCTATTTGTTTCTTCTGAGTGATGTCTAGGAGGATTAAGAAGGAATTTGTCAATGATTTTCTTGGAATATCCATTAACTTCGAAAGAAGTTTTCAGATGGTTTATTTCTGTAAGCAGTTCATTTGGGTCATCAAGAAGAGAACGGGCTCTATGTCCCAAGGTGGAAATTATTCCAAGCTTATGAGGAGGGAAATGATGGGACTGACTGTGCAGATATCTGTTGGTATGTGTGGGCTTTCCATATATCGATATTTTTAGTTTACCAGAAGAGCGAGTCAATTTGACATCAAGAAAAGGCAAGGAATTATCCGTTTCAAGCTCAGCAGTAAACTTAATACTTGATGTCGGCTATTGAGATGTTCGAGGAAAACCATAAGGGATTCATGTCCATGGCTCCAAACAATGAAGTCATCATCCACATAACGTTTCCAAACTTTAGGTGTTAAAATAAAGGAAGAGATAGCCTTGGTTTCAAAATCTTCTAAGTAAATATTTGCAAGAACAGGAGATAAAGTATTACCCATAGCCAGTCCATGATTTTGTTTGTATATATTATCTTGAAATTTGAAGTAACCGGACCTGATGCAATGTGTAAGCAAGGCTAACATTTTTTTGGATGACTTGTCCTTGAGTAATGTTAGGACTTCATCTGTTGGGACATTAGTGAACAAAGAAGTTATGTCCAAGCTAGCCATGATGTCGTTTTCATCAACTGTAATATCCTTGATGTATGTAACAAATTCTCTAGTGTTCTTGATAAAGGATGGTGACTTCCCTGAAAAACTTTTGAGGTATTTGGCAAGATATTTTGAAAGATTGTATGTAGGAGAATCGATACCTTCTACAATTGGGCGTAATGGGGTGTTCTCTTTGTGGATTTTAGGAACACCATATATGCGAGGAATTAACGGAGGGAGAGAGCGTAGAGATAAACGAACGTTTCGGGATAATTCAGTTGTTGTTTTTAATAAGTTGTTTGTACGATTTTGAAGTTCACGAGTTGGATCTCTCTCAAGTATCGAGTAGGTATCATTATGTAGTAATTCAATCATTTTATTCTAGTAATCTTCATTACAAGAATGTTCAGGATGACTGTTGCATTTCCTTTATCCACAGGGAGGATGATTATATCTCTGTTGTTTTTTAAACTTTTAACAGCTTTGCGTTCAGTTGAAGTAATGTTGTCTGCAGGTGGTTTTGCGTTATTGATAATAAAGATTGATTCAATACGTAGAAGGTTTGCATCTGTCGAAATGCGTATGGAAGAACACATGAGAGACATTACTTACAAGAGACAGCGAGCAAGTGCATTATCAAGTCATCCTTTTCTCGGCTAATCCTAATGATGATAACCAAAGTCACAAAGTCTGCTGGGAAAAATCTACTAACATCTTCCGTTGCAGTGACGAAATAGAGAGAAAAATTGTGGAATCTAGAGAAATCATCTTCAATCCTGTTCATCTAAATAACAACTTAAGCTACAACCTGCCAGATAGTCATTCAGCTGTAATCATGTACTGGCGTTCACGTGATGCAGCAAGCACGCACTCTCCCAACAATGCACCAAACGAAAGAACAGCTTCAAATACAACTACAACGTTTTCATGTTAATTATGTATAAAGACTGTCTATGTTGTTCATAGTCTTTTAACCCTCAATGTTAAGTGTTTTTTTCTTTTATAATGTCACCTGAAGAAGGCTCTTACAGGCCGAAACTAGTAGTGTGTTTATATTAAAACCTTTTCACTTAAATCTCGGTTCTAGTCATTCAATTTTTTTCATAAAACTATATATATATACTTTTATATGTAGTCCTCTTTTAATTTTTTATGTATAACTATGCATTATTCTATGAATATGATAATTAGACTCCTTTCGAATGTTTTTTTTTTGCTCAATAAATGAAGTTTAGTCTTCAATTATCTGATGAAATACATTTGCTTTCAAAGGCGGCTTGCTCCCTTTCCCCGAATATAAGGTCATTTTTCGCGTCACTTTTTTAGTCGAATAATTTTTCTTTCTGCAAAGAATAGAAAAGTATTAGTGTTTGCGTTAACGTGAGTATAAAATTCTGTTCAAACATAAAAAATCTGCATAACATCCACGCCAAAACAAAAGCACATTTCTCATGAAAATTTGTCTTGTGGTCTTATACAATTCCTAAACGAAAAGAAGAAAAAAAAAAGGGGGTGTACTATTGATAATATTGTTTTCAAAAGTAAGGCATTTCAAATGAGTAAATAACTATGGATATTAAAAGTATTTTGCGTGTGTGAATAAATCTGCTGTAAATGTCTAAGTCTTACAACCATACAAGAATACTTTTATAAATATTTTCTTTGTTCTTTATTGTCATGTGATGAATAGTCTCTTTCTTGACTACTTCTCTTGCAATGGCAATTCTTCGTATTTCGGACTTACATCTTCCATCTTCTTGAATAATTCCTCAAAGATATACTAATGATTTTACTTGTTAAATATTCTTATCTTTAATCTCAATTTATTTATCTTATTTTGTTCTTTTGAACCTGACACCACTATAGTAGTTGCTGAATTTATCTTAAGTTCTTAATAACATAAATCATCATCCATACTAAAGCGTCATGCAGTCTTCCTTAATATTGTTCCTTAGCGTCTATAAACTTGTTTTGGCTTGCTTTATTTCAGTCTTTTATTAAAATAAGAATGTCATTTGCGGGACCAGATTTAGGATTGTTGTGGCTGTGGCTCGTAAGTTACAACCTTCAAAATTGCCCCCCCACACACTTTTCCAGCCACTATGCTGGTAAAATTTTATTTTATGTGTACTGAGGTGGTACACATAAAATAAATTATTTTTATTCGTAATTATTTTTAATCGTAATTTCATAAATCTTAACACTTAATCTGTTGATCAACATATCTTAATCTTTGATTTTCGCATCGAAGCGGTCCGATGTTTCTGATATTCATCTCAAGTATGCAATTCTGGTTCTTTTTTTTAAATTCATTTTCTTTTATATTTCAGGACTTCAGTAGTTCAATATTCCATTTCATCTTCTTTATTCTATATTTTTATTTCAATAACACGTGAC
The DNA here is from genome assembly GCF_054136105.1 of Typopeltis vanoorti. NCBI lineage: Eukaryota > Metazoa > Arthropoda > Arachnida > Uropygi > Thelyphonidae > Typopeltis > Typopeltis vanoorti. The sequence goes on from NC_143572.1 coordinate 80,474,491, forward strand.
CAGTCATCGAGTGTATCAGCTCTTGGTAACTATAATGTTACTTTTCATTGTTTTTGTATCACGTGCTTCACGCTATACTTATGCTTCATGCAGGCTATAACAAAAGTGCAGAGGAAACTTAATTTCACTCATTCTTCCACCTCTATCACACTGTGACAACAAATGCGTGGAGCTTGCAGATTTTTATTATGCTTTGATATTAAAACTAGCAGCCTACAGCTTCAAGCTACTAATTATTTTATTGTGCGAAAAAAAAAAAAAAGAACTCATGTAAAACAAATCTGGCGTTTATAGAAAGGAAACTGTGATTTCTCATATTTCTCTATTCAGTGGGGCTTTGAAGCCGAGTCTGTTACGTGTGCAGAAAATTGCTAATTAGATGAGTTGAGTTATGACTGTTTGGTGTAGTTGCAAATAAGACAACGCAACTAACTCTAATTCAGCATAAAAAATATGCCTGCCTTTTAATATCACAACTACAGTTCCTTTGTGTGCACTTTCAAAATCCCAGTTTCCGATGAACATATACGCACGTGGGCCTCAGACTGCTCAACTCAATTTAATCTGAGAAGCTTTATAAGCATTCCTTGATGGATGATTGGTTGGTTGGTTTATAGTTTATTTGGCACAAAAACTACAAAGGTCATACGGTGCCATACTAAAGGTTACAACATTAGCATTTACAGAAAATAGTAAACAATATCTCTACAAGAATCTAGTTTCACAAAGCACCATCTCTAGGTAAACAGTACGTCTGCAGAGGGCACAGCAACACACAAGGAAGTACACAAATAGGTAAGATCCTACAGTAGTGCAAAAATTGTTAACAATATAAGTTGATATAGTTCGCCCACCGATTAGCGGTCCCTCGACACTTCTGCGCATGTCAGAAAAAGGAGAATCCATTCCGATAATAGGGTAATCAATCTGTCTTCTAGGATGTGTTTGTTTATTATTACAGGTCGGAAAATTTAGCTTTTCTTTTACGAACATTGTAGTTTTTAAAGTGTCACTATTTTGCTTGTATAACAGTTGGAAAAATGTACGTAGACTATTAACAAAATTTAAAAAGGTATAGCAAAAATTTATTTTTTAAGAAAGTTTTCTATAAAATAAAAATAATTATACAAAAAAACAGAAATTTTTTCAAATGAACTTAGATATTCTAAACTTACAGTTGAGAGAACTGAAACACTTTAATGTCCTAAACCGATTAGTTATTTATCACTTGTTGTGATTCTTTTAACAAACCCATGCAAAAAAGGTTGGAAAAAAATACCATTATCAAATCCTTTTAATCTTCATAGTCATCTGAATCGGTGTCCGAATTGCCATCACTTTCACTTAAACTGATCACCAAAGGTTCGCATAATTCTTCGATGAGGCGACATAAATGCAATATTTTTCCCAGTTTTGAACTGTAATACTTTCAATCGCTTGTTCTGAAAGCTTAAAAAGTTTCGACATGTCAATATCTCCAGTTACGTTGCGATGGCGAATGAAACTTTTCACTTCTGCCCAAACATACTCAATAGCATTAATATCGCAATGATATGGTGGTAGCCTCAAAGCTAGAAATCCATGGTCTTTGAGCATCGTGTCGAATTTAAAAAGTTTAGGTGTGTGGGCGAGTTTCTTTTGACCAAATTAAGCAATTCAATTTTTCGCATATATGGAGAATGAGAAATGTTATTTACAGAGAGCCAATCCATAAGAACTTGCTTCTTATTAGACCAATTTGGAACTTTGTTTAATCGAATAGAGTGATATGAAGCGTTATCAATTATAACAACAGCATTTTTAGGAAGGTTTGGAATCAGTTTTTCTTCTGCCCACTTTTCGAAGATCGTAGAATTCATTTGCCTATGGTAATTGGCTTTGTATAGTAAGTTTGAATTCGGTAAAAAACCCATTTCTCCACCCGCACACAAAAATTATTATGCGCCGAGAGCCACTTCCGGGTTGTAGCAGTGCACATTCTTCTTTAGACTGCCAACATTTTCCATAAGTTAAATTACTATCAATCCAAGTTTCATCTAGATACACAATCGGTCTTTTCTCCTCCCTGAAACGTCTTATTGCTCTCAAATACTGCATTACAGATAAAACAATGTCACTTCGCTCCATGATAAGTTTCCTTTTATTCTGGGAATTTTTAAAACAAAATCCGATTTCATGAAGTATTTTCCTTAAAGTTTCTCTTTTCCAAGGAAAATTAATATTTTCTTTAAGCACAGGAATCAATTTCGGAAGAGTTGGCACTCTTTTTCTCGACTACGTAAAATTCGTGAATAGTTCTTATGACGTCTACATCAAAATCATTCAAAGCTACGGTTTCGATGGTTTTCTTTAATCTGGCGGTTTGTTTTAGGAGATTTAAATTTTAGCTTCACCTTTTGATTCCCTACGAATTCTTTTAACAGTCGACCCCGATACGCCCGCAATTGCACTTGCACGTTTTATGACTTGAGAAAGGGGAACAAGGAGACTGCCTTTTAACCATTCTTTTTCGTAGAATGTCAGCACATTTTTCAATATTCTTTTGCAAGAGCTACTGAAACGTTTAACAACAGCACTTGTCGACTGTACTGAATCCATCATACAAATTAATAATAAAAAAATAATGCAAAAAAGAGACAATTAAGCTACTACTAGTACAGCGACAGACAAGAAAGCTCGTGATTTCGCATGTTGGCGACCAATTCGTACATCCTTCATTTCTTTCTCCCTTTCAGCATGAATCGACAAGGAGAGATCTACAAACGGTGGGCGAGCTATACATAATATATGAAACACTGAGCCAAGGAATGCAATATCTACATATATGTAAAATTATAATAGATGCCTTTATAGCAGTACAAAAATGGGCAAAAAGGGATTATTATACAATATTCATGTATGAAAATTAAATTTAGCAATGCAGTATAAACAGAATTTAACAATACATATAAACAGAATTACTAGAAAGTACACAAATAGGTAAGATCCTACAGCACTACATGATTATTCGAAAAATAAAGTGGTAAATAAGATGCACACGCAAAATGTATGTTAAGTGATGCAGTATTACATATAAACAAAATTACTGCAAAGCTTTCAGCAGTACATAAATAGATAACTATAGGTTAACATATGTATATACAAAACACGTCAAAGAAAGCAGTGTCTACATCTAGTAAGATTACAACAAACATTATTATACTAATACTTAAAGAATCAGAACGGAATTATTATACAGCATCGATGCATAAAATTTAAGTTTGGCATTATGGTATTTACATATTAACAAAATTACAGCAGTGTGATGCAAATATATGTATAAAAGTTAAGTTAAGAAAAAAATATTTACATATAAACAAATTTATGGTCAAATGTGTTTGTACAAATTAATTCTTTCTAAAAAATTAAAAACATCATGCAATTTGCCTGAGTGTGCTAGCATTTCCCTGAGTGTATAAAGCTTGGTTAGATACGCGAAAATTTCATTCCTCTCTCGTGTAAATATTTGATAATCTATCAGCATATGATGAATAGTGAGATGTGTGTTGCATTTTTCACATATGGGAGGGTCATCATCTCTCAGTAAATGAGAATGCGTAAGGTGACTGTGACCTATGCGGAGCCTAGCAAGGACAACCTCCTCCCTTCTCTTTGTACGTTGACTAGAATGAAAGTGTTTAATTTCAGGTTTAATGTTATATAATTTGTTTTTGATGCTTCTTGCCATGTTAACTCCCACTGAGCAATTAGCTTTGATGTTATACGTTGTCTGTAGTCTGTATATAGAACTGTCAAACAGTATGTGGAGAAGGTATGGGCTGATTTAGCAGCTGCATCTGCAGCCTCATTTCCTTTGATTCCGATGTCGCTGTGAATCCAACAGAACTGAACATCAAAATTAAGGATTTTCATTTTGTGAAGCAGGTGTAGCACCTCATAAAGTACTGGATGTGGATTATATATAGGAGAGGAGATAGCCTTAAAGAGCTCAATGAGTCTGTATAAATTATACACTTTTGGTAGCAGTTTTCTTTTATATGCAAAAGTGCAAGCTGAATGACATGTAACTCTGCTGTATAATTACTGCAGTCTGGTGGGATCTGATTTGAGATAATAATGTCAGGAAACACAGCAGCACAGCCATCAGGGGTGTTAGTTCTTGAACCATCAGTATAGATGGGTAAGAAATCAGCGTGTGCTGCTCTGTGTGCATTAAACAATTGCAGGTAGATGGATGATGGGGTATACGATTTCTGTAGCTGACAAAGTGAGAGGTTGCAGGAGGGTGTGCAAACGTGCCATGGAGGAATGTTGTTATGTTTAGTGCAGCTAATGTTATCACATTTATACTAACAGCTTGCACAGTTTCTTTAGCACGCATACCAAAAGGATGTATATCATTTTGATGTGTGTGATATTGAGCTTCCCAATGCAGAGAGAAGATACTATTCCATGTTGGGTGGTCTGGGAGAGATTTTATTTTTAGGGCATAATTAAGAGACAACTGTTTCCGTCAAAGTGATAGAGCCTGTTCATTTGCTTCTACCTAGAGACTTGCAGTGGGTGAGGTGTGAAAGGCACCAGTAGCTATCCGTATACCCTGATGATGGATGGAATTCAACCATCGTAGGTTACTTTGTCTTGCCGAACCATAGACTTGGGACCCATAATCCAGCTTTGAACGTATAAGTGCACGATAAAGATGGAGTAATGAAGCTCGATCAGCACCCCACTCAGCAGAGGAGAGAGTGCGAAGGAGGTTCAAAGTTCTTTTGCACTTTTCTCTTAGTTGACGAATGTGTGCTAGAAATGTGAGTTTTCTGTCAAAGATGAGTCGAGGTTCAACGAAGAACTTGGTTTCTGTAGCTACTGGAATAACAGTATTTCCCATTCTTAGTTCAGGATCTGGGTGATGAGTGCGTTTTCGACAGAAGTGTACACAGACACTTTTTTCTGTTGAAAACTTAAACCCATTATTAAGAGCCCACAGAGAGACATGATCAATTGCTTGCTGAAGTTGTCTTTCAATTACCCTCATGTTACGTGAGTGACAGTAAATTGTGAAGTCATCAACATATAGAGCATTGTCTACAGTGGAAGGAAGCTGTTCAATGATTGAGTTAATTTTAATAGCAAAAAGGGTTACACTTAAGACAGAGCCTTGGGGAACACCTTGTTCTTGATGATATGGTCGAGATAGCGTACTTCCCACTCTAACTTGGAAAGTTCGCCTGGACAGAAAGTTTTTAATAACTATAGGGAAGTGTCCTTTGAGACCTAGGTTATAGAGGTCTTTTAATACGCCATATCTCCAGGCTGTGTCATAGGCTTTTTCCATGTCAAACAAAACTGAGACAAGATGTTCTCGCCTCAGAAATGCATCTCTTATGCAAGTTTCTAACCGAACTAAATGGTCTAAAGTTGATCGATGTCTACGGAAACCACATTGTGTATTGGAGAGATTAGCAGGTTAGGGATGTACGTTCTAACAGGACAGCCGAAATACCCTGCTTTTACAGATGTCAGAGGCCTAGGTGTATCAAAAGTAAGGATGATGTTCTTGGTTGAGACCAGGCGACCATCCCTGCGTATCAGGATGCGCCTCACACCCGTCACTCCTTGATCTTTAAGCTGTGAACATATCTCCTCATCAAAAACATCAAGGAGGTCCCATTCTGATATCACTCCTCTACTGAAATCGAGTGTTCTGTGAGGTGTTACTGCAATTTGTATTCCACCCATTGTCGTTGCTCTCAGTAGTTTCTCGGAATGTTGTTTGCACATTGTTTCCACGAGGATATCACCAGAACGCAATTTCTTGACAGTTTTGGGAGGTCCTACCAGTCCTTCTAAACCTTTTTGGATAAAGAAGGGTGATATTTTCCCAATTGGTTTTCCACCTGTTGCATGAATGATTGGAAAGGTATGTTCGTACCCGATATCTTTTGTTTCTTACTTCCGTTTCCATATGTTGTGTCTATATTATCAGTACTTGGTTGAGACTTTGTTAGGGTCCCTGAAACATCTGAGGATAAAGAATTCATATTTAAGGAATTTTTATTTCGGCGCCAGAGCTCCCCACCCACCACGGAGCCACACATGGACGCCCACAACCCGGCAAGCAAAGACTGCGCTCTGGAGTGGAACGCCAGGGCTAACCTGGATGCTATACCGGCACTGCAGCTTGATGGATGAGATTTCAGATCTAAATCTTTTGCTTGGGATTTGAACATTTTGCATTTTTCGTAAAGGAACAGAACTGCTGGGATACGTTTAATGACATTGCAATCAATTAGCATTACGAACGTTGCGTTACTTAGAAGTTCATGGGAATGTCTTTATGTGATGAATGATTTAATTTCCTTACTAGACATAGCATACATATGTCTGATGTGCCATGCTAGAACGTTTCCAAATCAGAATCATCCATTTTTAATCTCCTTTGGCTAAAAATATCTTTTACAAATCCATCTTAAACATGTGCTGTCGCTAGGGACTCCTTATCCATTGGGCTAAATGGCCCCAGGAGCACCATTGATCCATATATGTATTAAAAATACATATAATTAATTATATGTATTATTTAATTATTGTCAATCCAATGTGATTAAGGCGCCAAATTTATTTTTATCCCAGTACTCTCAAACTTGTTAAGACACCACTGGCTGTCGCTCTCCCAATAAAACCAAACTCTCCTTAACTTTCCTTCGTTTAAATTTGGAGCTTTACAAATAGATATGCTCAGATATTTACTATCATGATGTTATGTAATATGGTCACGTGATAAATTAATAGAATAAAGCTTAAATATAAAGAGCTAATAGGCTTCATTTCGGCGATATAAACGTTATTCAAATTAAGGAGATATTAAATCCCACATTGTTTTAAAACCGAATAAGAAACTCAAAGATTGGAATCAGAGAGTTTCATGCCGAATATAGTAACTATAAAAGTATCGGCGACTACTAGCATGAGCTAATACAAACATTGTTGGATTTAATATCCCCCTTAATTTAAATAGAATAAAGCTATTTATTCCCCTAAAGAAGTAGGCTAAGCTGTTAACATTAACTTGGTTGTTTACAGCAATCAGTCTTAGCCATCATGATTAGGTGGCCTGTCTGCGAAATGGATAAGGATATCGGTGATTGAACAGGAATAAGAGGACAATAATGAAGAGTATGGAAGAAGACTGCCATCGTTTCCCATAACATTGTATATTGTCTGAAATCAGGTTGATTGACTTGAGTTATAGAATTAAAGAAATTGGTTTATTGGAGGAAAAGCCTTTTTTTGTCTGGGCCAGAAAATTAACATTTCGGCAAACGATGAAAACAGGATTAGGAAAATTTTGTCTGTTAGTGACAGAATGGAACCTACAAAGGACCTTTTCGGAACCACTTAGCGTTATTTAGTTATTTATGTAAACATCATTTGTAAAGCTCTACACAAGCCTATATAGTTCCAATGCATACCAGAAAACCAGACAATTCTAACTACTCACCAGACAGTCTAGGTCTCTCTTCATCAGTAATCTTTCTACGTGTAAGGTGGACATCGTTTGTCGTCTACGCATTACAGAGAACGGAGGAATGTTGATTTCTTCTCCAATGCAGCAACGCCCACAAACATCTTCATTCACTTGACTTGCAATGACAAACGAACAGCTTCCTGATTTCTCTGCCTCATGTCCTTGATTGAATTAAAAGAATTGAACTGAGTGCAGCATTCCAGCAGTTGTATTCGTATGCAAACCTTTATTTCCATTTGTCTTTTGATTGTGGTCTCTTATCACCAAGAGTGTGTCCATCTGCCAAAAAAGTGTGCCAGTGATGTAAACACTCAAGCGTAACCGCAGTTGGCTTTTGTTAGAATCTGCCATTTCCTTTTATGTTTATTCTCAGTTCGAAATACTGGATTTGTATTAGTTCTTCTTATGGCAGATTACTTGACCACTTTAGACACTTAAAAGAATCTCACTTGATCCTCTACCCATCTATGTCATAACACAAATAATAAAACAGCTTATGCCTTTTGTTCCCTAATAGGGAGTGGGTGAGGCCTTTATACCCTATCTAGCTTTTGAAGACTGAGTGGGGAGTTTAATCTCCATCGGTAGCCAATCAGAGACAGCTGGCCCATGTCTATCACTAATTATAGGGACTACTGATGAAGAGATCAGCTAACAAGTGCTGTGATTTCTTGCTGCCTAACCTTAACAGGATATGTTATTGTCTGAAATAATTTGGATACTACGGTTGATTTGCTTGAGTTTACGGGACGAAAAACTCGCCTGCCTGCCTGTGCCAGTGATCGACTAACTCGGGACCCGGTCGAAGATAGGCTTATACAAAGTTCCTCCAGTTGGTGACTAGACTTGGGCCTAGGTCTAACTTCTAGCGGCCATGCGGAGAGGACAAGCGCCCCTTCCACTGAGCAACACAGGCTTCGTTGTCACAACACAAGGAAATCAAAAGAAATTAAAAATTACATCAGCAACAAATAGCAGTTCATTCTAGCTAGAACTCTAAATGACAGTCCCCTATACGGGAATGATTGGAAAACAACCAACTGTATAAAGTAGTACATGCTGTGTTGACAAAAGATTTGCACTTCATACATATTATGCAAATTTCGGATCCTTCCACTGAGAAATATTCAGGGAGTGTTTTCGTAAGTCTGGTAATAAAAGATGGAATGTTCTGCATATGTTGCAATGTACTGGAGGTCAAGAGGCCACGATCAGCTGAACTGACAGACTTCAAACTTGGGATGATAGTTGCGTGTCACATGAGTGGTCTATCTGTTTGTGGTATTGCTACCCATGCCATATACCGAAACCCACCGTTGCTCATTCGATGATGCTCATGTCATTCGTTGAAAACGCCCCTGGAAACCACCGCTATTCACTAAACGAAATCGAGGAATCCTGTCTCGGAATTTTCGAGCATCCCTCACATCCTGAGCGGCAGACCTAGCAGTCAACGTGGAAAATTGTGCAAGGACATCTGACAGCATTAGAACTGTCCACAGAATCATTTATGCCTTACATTACTTGCGTGCACTTCAAGGAGAAACCTTTCAACTGTGAAATATGTGACAGAAAGAGAGAGAGAGAGAGAGAGAGAGAGAATGAAAATGCTAGTGTGCAGATATTTTAACGACATGGAAGATTCCAGAGCATTTACTCCAAATAAGCGAAATGGTGGTTAATGCATGTATACAAAGGTATTATGTGTGCCGTCTCTCTCTCTCGCTTTGAATATATATGTTGGAGGGAGGGGAGAAGTAAACACAGCCACTTTTAAATTTATCAGCATAATAAATCGATATGATAATAGAATTCTGAAAGCTGTGGTATAATCAGTTTTAAAGATGGAATTCTCAGAATGCAGCAAACAGCGTGCATTAGAAATTTGCACAAAGCCACAGGTTACATTTCTTTTTCATTTGTATGAAGTGCAAACAGTTCATCTATGTGTTCAAGTTGTTATTTGGCATTACTGTTAAAAAAAAAGCAGCCCGAAGCAAGAAACTACGATTTTAGTAGCCGACTGGTGGAAATTTTTTTTTTAAACCTTTCTTCAAGAGGTTTCCGAGTTAACCGCTCTCTGGCACTTGCAAGCTGATTTTGTTCTCTCAGAGACTCGGGTATTTCGAAGGGAAAACTCAAGAAAACCGACCGTATAACCCTTCTCAGACAAAGATATATTGTATTCATGTTAGGGACAGGGAGGTGGCAACGCATGTCAGTAATGTCTTCAGTGGATGCTGCTTATAATTGGTGATACACTTTGCCAGTTATCGCTGATTGTCTGTGAAAATTATATTAAAATTACAATAAATTCTGTGAAAATTACAAATAATTTTGAATGCACACCTTTCTTAGGATTTTTTGATTTCTCCCTATTTTCACAATCGTTCCATTAGAAAAAATGAATAAATCGGATATGCAAATACATCTAGTTTTGTTATTCGAATTCTGAATAAAGTTTATTCTACTGGATTTATTTTTCAGTAGGGCAGTAACCTAATTCTTATTGTTCTGATTTTAATAATGAAAAAGAGCTGATCACTACCGTCCAAATGGGAGTACCCAATCCTAAAACTGAATGGACACGGCTTCAAAACGTTGCACTGCAAAGCCATATTACACTTATGTAAAAACAAAGTAATTCTTACTTAATTTCATTAGAGTATTTAAGATTTATTTTATCGAAGTCAGCAACCTTTAAATGTTCCACAAGCGAATAAAAAATCATCACATGAGCCATGTTGAAATAGTGCTGATTGCAACACGGTGCTTGATTGGCATATCAGAGTCATACGGTTGCCTTTTTCTAATCCATTACCATTAAACGTGAACAATGTCCTGGTTGGATGTCATATTGAGAGTGGTCGTGTAATTTAGTGGTCTCGGAAAATTGGTGATTTTTATTGCGTTTATCATTAGAACATTAATGTATCAGTGTAGATTTTCCTGCTTTTAGAGTATTTTGTGTCTTTAGAACAATTTATTATGATATTGTCGGCAAGGCACCAACGAACAATGGCGGCAAAGACCACGTTGTCCGGGGATTTGAATTTGCGGGCTTTTATTCAGTGCAGTGTGTGTGAAATGTATTCGTCGAAAAAATTAAAGAATCCGTGGAAGGAAATTGAAAATATAAAAGAGAGTATGTATTAAGTGTTTCAAAAGTGAGTGTCTGTTAGGTGACGAGAACGCAGCAAATACTGACGGTAAGATGGTAAACGGCGTTATTAATATTGAACGTGCGGCTGTGAAAATAGAGGAGAACGAAATGGACGTCAATAAAGAAATACCGCGTTTAAATGTTATCCTTCATAGGACGAAGCGGGAAATTGAAAAATTGCAGACGCGGGTGATCCGGAGGAATAATAAAGACCGACCGAACAAACACGAAAAACAGGTAAAGGAGAAAATTATGTAAGGAGACTCAATGATCAGGGGAGTACTTAACGAATGTGTGACAAAATGGTGACAAAAAGGAGAATTCCAGAATGGGTAGATAAAAATACCGTAGAGTATGAAGGTCAACATGGCTTTTTGAAGGGTCGATCATGCTTTATTAATTTACTAACTTTTCATAATAGATTAACAGCTTCGTTGGATAAAGCAAATGACTGCAAGATGATTTTTCTGGATTTTGCAAAAACATTTGACAGAATACCTCACGGAACTCTGTTAGGCTAATTAGGGCAAATTGGGATGGATATCAGACTAGTTAAGTGGATAAGAGGGTGGCTGCTGGACAGAGATCAAAATGTGGTATATGGAGGAGCAGAATGGAATCGAAAACAGGTGATTGTGGTGTGCCGCAAGACTCAGTGCTAGGAACGTTAGTATTTAATTTGTACATAAATTACATAGGAAATAATCTGAAAGGAATATTATATTCAGTTGTGTGCTGATGATGCGAAATTAGGTAGGGTAATAGTTAATCAAGGCGATGTGGAGAGCTTGCAGGATGATTTAAATAGGCTGTCAGTATGAGCAAAAGATAATGGATGTCAATTTAATATAAAAGAGTGTAAAGTTATGCATTTTGGGATTAATAGATTACAAGCCGTGTATCACTTTGATGGCACTGTATTCCAGGAAATGGATGATGCTAGAGATTTAGGGGTGGTGGAAGACAGAGAGTTGGAGTTTAGTGGATATATTGCTAAGCCGCTGATAAGATTACTTGGCAATTAAAGAACACATTAACAAGTAGAGATAATGAAGTTGTTATTTCTCTTTCTAAATCGTAGATAAGTCTGTATTGCTGTACTCAAGTCTGGTCCCCTGGGTTTCTTGGGGGATGAGGAAATGATGCAGAGTATTCAAAGGCGAGTGACCCGGATGGTGAGTGGCCTGTGGATTGTTCCCTGTGAGGATAAATTGAAAGTGTGTGGATTTAAGAAGTGGTTGATAGGAGAAAAAGACGGCATACGATAGAAACATTTCAGTGGCTTAAAGGATTTTATAGGATTGATCCAGGGGAAATGTTTCAGCAGTTGGTTAGAAGGACCAGAACAGGGATCATCCCTGGAAATTTGATAAATGGTGATTAGTAGGGGTAGGAGGAAAAGAGTTTTGCTTGGAGAGTTGTGAATGAGTGGAATGAGTTGCCAGAGTCCGTTCTGAGTGCTTTGTATTATAATGGGTTCAAGGAGAGGTTTGGTAGATTATGTGGATAGATTGGGTCTCTGGCGATGAGTTTTCGGACCCCATGGAGGGGCCGTATAATCTACTCTCTATATATAAAAATATAAGCCAAAATTTGAAACGTTTTTGTCATTTTTTTGTCTCCGGCTTACCTGCCTGGAACTCGGGGGGTTGGGCGTCGTAGGCGCCAGAGGGGCAAAGCCCCCCCCTAGTAATAATAATAATGCCAGTATTGTGTATGAAATTGGTCTTATTGCAGATACTTTCTGGGAAGAACAACAACCATTGAGGAATCGATATTCAGTTGATTATTTATATCTTTTTCAATAGTCGAATATCAAAGCAATGCTGACTGCTTTCTTCGATGCGCTTCATTAGTTTTATCTCTCCAGCGTTCTTCCAAGTACGTCACACTGTCTGCGGGAATATTCTCCAATCACTGGGAGATGCAGTTTGTCGGAAAGCGTCTCACAGATGTTTCTGCAGCAAGATTGAGTGAGACGCGCCATGGCTTTTTGCTATATATTTAGTTAATGAAAGAGATCAAGAAACCATTTCAGTTATCCCAGAAAATGTCACTTTTATAAAGGAGTTCAGTGTTGGGTTTTGCAAAATTATGTATTTTAACGTTACTGTGTTGGATCATTCTATAAATATCAATATTTGTGTGATAAATAATAAATAAAAATATACCTCCTGAAGTCAAAGACCTATCATGGGAGGCAACTAAGAAAAGCGAGTGATAGAAAAGGCAAACATCCAGTAATACTTTATCTTAAAGATTTAATGTCTGCTTTCTACTTCATCTGACAACACTTTTTAGTCACCCACATTTTTTCATGCCTTCATTCTCTCACTCTCAACACCTTTACGTAATTTTGAAGGAACATCTCTTGCACTTGTCTTCTGATTATTTGCAACTTTGGATATCTCTCTGATAAGCTGTTCTGACAATTTACGTTTCAATCATATCATCTCACCCCCTTCTCGTCATTATGAAGCTTTGTCAATTAAATTCCCCGATCTATCCTTAGGGCCAACATTTTACACACATACTATGTTTGTTACATCTCCCTCTGAATCTTTTCAAAATATTCTAAACTACAAAATGCAGATGAACGAAATCAATGCTTTTTCTTGTTAAGGTGTTATTTTTACTTGGTTTACAACACCCCATTCCTTGTTCACACCAAAATCCGGATGCTGCATAGTACCCTCAATGTAATACAGAGTATTTACATTTATTTCATTCATCTGTGCTGCAGTGGTCTCTCTTATCAATGTATATTCATACTTATCAATGTACTTATCAATGTACCCAAGTGGCCAATCTATTCAAATCGTTCTCAGTTGGTACGGTGTTAATATCATTCTTTACGTTTGCTCAAATTTAACATGAACTACATATCTTAAATATATTTGTCTATGAACCATAAACTTCTTTATAATGAATATTAAAATAAAGCAGACTTAAGAAAAAGAGTAGTGGGAAACCTTTGATAGACTGATCTTACGGATACAGCATCTCTGCGCTCCTCAATCGGCTTTAGTATTTATTGGAATACCGATTTCTTCTCCGTTCAAGAAATGGATTATTCACACATCTGTCCTAATTTAGGTACCAACTAACCGAATGGCAAAAATTCCCTTATTCACATTATGGTCAGCTTATTATAAAATTTGACCCCTTTTGCGCCTCCTTAAACAAATTTGAAGATCCAATGTACGTTGCACCCTACCTTTCAAAAACACTAAGGCGATTCTCGTTGTGAGGAATCGACATTCAGTTGAATGACAAATGAATGTGAGTTAGTCCTTTTCATACCAGGTTAGCAGGGTTTTTTTCTCCTTGAAACTGTGGTTTTTTCATCCCACGAACACGCAAATCGACCTTGATGACAGACGCAATTTACAGAAAAAAAATTCAAGTGGTGGCGGAGCGAAGTAGATGACATTGTATGTAGATTATGGTAGCGGTTCTGTATGTAGCGGTTCTGTGTATGGGAAGGATTAAATGGTGGAGATGAAGAGTTATAGAGTAGATTGCCCTGCATCGTTGTCTTTGGACCCTGTGCAGGTGTCACGTACTGTTATTACTACTACTACTGCTAATAATAATAATGAAACCACTTCTACCAGGAGAGAACTTGTTTAATTAATGAAAAGAGAGAATATTTTCACCATTTGTCAAACTTGTATCCTCTTTCAAATCAATCTCCTCAAATCCTTTAACAACCCTACTAAAAAATGTCAAGTGTGGTTTGCTATTTTGATTAATTCTTCTACCCTCGGGAAATTGTATAATCTCCGTTTTGTCACTCGTTTGTCGACCTTTTCAGATGAAAGATTCCTATTAGAACAAGAAAGTCAAAGGTCAGTGAATTTTATTATTTCACAACACTGGCGAAATGATGTCAGTTTCTTCAGCGCTGAACTTCTTTAAACTCTTATTCAGTTCAACATTATTTCTATTTAAATTCATCATTATTTTTAAATTCAACTTCCGTCCAACAACTCTCTTCCCTCTTTCAGAACAATATTATTTTCAGCAGTATAAAAATCTCAAATAATTATAATCTAACAATTACCTGTTACATTTCGTCATCCCACTATTCCATCCAACGAAATAACTTCTCACATCGTTCTTCCTCTTGGTAGCAACAGAAGAAAAACTACCTGGAATTTTCCGCTCTCTGTTTGTCTAGTAGCCTTACATACTCCAACTTGCTCTTTCTATGTTTGTGCCTTTTCTGGACTGAATTTCCTATGCTTCGTACCTTGTTCACTACTTCTCCGGTTGTATTTATCTTATTATCGTTTATTCTACGATAGTGCTAATATAATGGATATCGGAATTTAATTTGATTAAAAGAACTGTACAATAAAGTAGAAATAACGCTCCCCGCTATTATTGCTTTGCCTATTTTCTCTGTGTTACTGAAACGGAAACCAGAGAAAATGTACAGGAAAAGATACCTTTTGATGGAGGTCTTATATCGGGATGTGAAATTCATCTCACAAAACAACGTTCCATCGGTTTGAAACCCCTGTTTTCTGACAGTTTCGAACTCATTTCTTTAACCCTTTCATGATATGACTGCCACTAATCTAAAGAACCAGTTTCCAAAAATCGAGGACATTTAATCCTTTCATACATCTACTTTACCACGATACTTAAAATTCTATAATTGCTATTTCGATGGCATTACGTTAATATTTTACTTACGAAAAAACAAATTCCACCAGATGTCGCTTAGGTAATTAACCATTCGAAGTGTATTGCAGAAGTGTAACGAAGTCCGTAATTTTAATATAGTTTCGAGCAGTGTTATAGCGGAGTTTCTTGTTACGTTTGCTTGTGTGATTTTATAACTTTCTTACCTTACTAGTGGACACCATTAAATTTAAATTATGTCTTTATGTGATATATACAAACATTGAAAATTGTGACGTATTTTCACAAGATTTGTACTATGCGGTAAGACTACGTTATTCGAATTGGTTATATTATTATTGTATAATGCCGTATATTTCCAATATATATAATATTCTCTATTTAATAAAATAGTGTAATATATTATATAATATTCTAGATATTCTTAATTAGAGATATAATATACAGTAATGTTAATATTTTTGAGATCAGTAGATAAAGCCATATTGCTCTAAAGTACTGCATCTGATATATATTGTTCGTACAGTATTTGTATCTATATACTGTTATATAACGATACATTTCAAATTTTTACGTAGAGAATATATACATTTTTATATAAAAATGATAAATCCATCCTCCACTGCAAATGAAGTAGCCAATCTTTGATTATCCAGGCCAAAATCTAACTCTCACGTATTAGTGACATACAAGGATTTGAAGCAGCATATGTACCCCTCACCCTCGGCGCTATGAATTTAAGATCGTTTTGTGCACGAATAACATTTGTTTGGAAATATTACGGAAGTATTGGTTTTTGCATTACCGTCAGTATGAACTCCAGCGCAAAAAAATAAAATAAAAATAAAATATCCTCCTTAAACATTTCAGTAGCATTATTTACGGTATCTGTTGCTACAATACATTCTGGCAACTAAAATATTATTTTAGTAAAAGTGTAACTTAGTGCACCTTTTTTTTTTTTTTTTGAGTTTAAAATGAAATTCCGTAGAACGTTTCCTGGATAGCCAGCCTGGTTGGTCGTGTGGTTAGTTTATCCGCTCTCCAGCCAAAAGGCTGCTAGTTGAAATCCCGCAATGGGTATGGATGTTTGTGATGGTCTGTGAAAATATTACTGGTGACGGTGGGCAGTAGATGGCATTGGTTAGAGTGTTAGAGACGGAGAGTTATTGAGTAGGTGCCCTCCCTCGATGACTCTTTAGACTAGGTGGAGGTATCACGTAATAATAATCTCTTAAGAATTCAAGTTGTTCGTTTCGTAAACGGCCTGCGAATAAGAGGTGAACTGTTTGAATTCTATCTGCTTCATTCAAATCTGCTCTTATTTTGCTTGTTTTAAACCTAATCGACAGTACTGAAATAAGGCAAATAAGGTTTCTAAATTGTAAATTAATTTCATATTTATGTCTAATTACAAACCTCCTGCTATTTAAGTTAAGAATCTGATTTCCATGATAGAGACTTTGCTCACTTCAGTATTATAAAACAGCAGAATTCAAATACAAGTTTAATGGGAAAACAAATCTGAATTTGAAAACAAACTTTCAAGCCACAAAGAGAGAAATTTCCTGAATACTTTTTTATATATAATTCATATTATAATTAATTATATATATTATATTTTATTATAATATATATTATATAATTATAATATATATCATATTAATTCTAATATATATTATACTATATTATATATTAAAAATAAATATTATAATTAATATATAAAAAACGAAACGGGCAACTTTTTGTTTTATTATATACATCATGTTGACAAAAGTATTTGGACGCCTTACTTGCCATGCAAATTTCGGATCCTACCATGTGCAAATATTCAGGAAGTGTTTGCGCAAGTCTGCTAATAAGGGTGGGATGTGATGCATGTTTTGCACACTGTTATATGTCTAGATGTCACGTTCAAAAGAATTATTATTTTACAGATTTTTTCTTATAATAAATTACTAATATATATATATATATATATATATATATAACTACCAAAACGTAGTTTGTTTAACATATCTAAAATATAGAAGTTTTTACTGGCTTTCTGTAGTGATTATTATATTTGTATGTGATATAATTAGTTGTCTGAGGTCTTGTTACACTGTATTTCTGGCTTTCCTGTAGTTGGCAATATTTGAGCATTTCTGGAGTGGAGCTCCTAAACGCTTCCTCAAACTGCTCGACTCAATACAGATGAGAGCAATTAGGTTGATAATTGACCCATCTCTTACCACTTCACTCTCCTCACTTTCGCATAGATGTTTGGTCTCTGCAATTTGTATATTCTACAAATAATTCCATGGCAAATGTTCATCTGAAACAGCATCAATAATTCCCCATTCAGTATTAAACCCACTGAAACACGTACAGCTGCCGCCCAACATCCTTTCACTGAACAACTTGAAATCCACAGAACAAGTTTCTTTTCTTCCTCCGTCATCCCTGCTAATGTTGCATTGAGGAACACTCTTTCCCCTGACGTGTCTCCCAAGGAATACAATACAGAGACTTTTAAATCAAATGTAAATAAGTTTCTCCTTTTTCAACCCACTACCCATATACGGTACTAACTTACTAAAGGTTAATCAACCAACTTCTCGTGGTTGGATCCAAACTAAAAAAAATCTGCATTGTGACATAATTGTTTTGATGTTAGTATTTTGCGTTCTGACATTGCAGTGTATATTAAGCCAGTATGGTCTCTTCGTTCCTAAAAGATAAGCTTTATCATTTTTTAGTGTAAGGACATTATTTTGTAGTTTGTAGTATGCACCAAATGCGTGCGTTGTTATATTGTATCTAGTATATTTTGCTATGGTGCTTTGTATCTTAGTGTTTTTAGACGTGTGGGAACAATGGGTTTTAACCTCTATAGTTTGATAGATTTGTTCGGAGATTGTTTTGCAGATGGTTTATGTGAGTATTCCAGTTCATATCTGCATCGAGTAAATTCCAAGGTATCGTACAGTTTCAACCTGAGTGATGGTGCTGGTTTTACTGTTCTCTCTGCTTTTATGCTGCAGAGTGAATGTTGAATGATTATATATAAATATTATCAATTGGTTGACTCAGTGGATTTCGGAATATCATCAATTTTGTCTTGTCAGAATTTAAGTGTATGGAGTTTTTGTAGAGCAAGTCAGTGAGCAGATTTATGCCATGTTGGATGTTTGTCTGGGTTATGCTTGCATTTCTATGGATGAAAATTATGACTGTTATCGTCTCCATATTGGATGATCTTGCCTTTGTACTGTACTGGGCTGTGGAGTGTGCTACTGCTTTTGTTTTGCGAAAAGAATAGTTTAAGGAAAAGTACTGTTGAACACGCAAGAACAAGCAAAACTAAAGAAGAAAACAAAGTAGCACATGTATTTGCATTGAATGAATCCTCATCATAAATGAATTCGTGTATATATATACAGTAAATTTTCTATTCATAAATTAAATATATCGATAAACATTTTAGAAACAGATTCATTTAACTTCACAGTAAACTGAAGTCTAAAAATAACTTTAAGCACAGCAAGTGAAATATATGACGACAAATATAAAGAGCAGTAAGAAGGCACGTTCACTTACTTAGAATGGATGTAACAGCGCCGCTCGTTGTCACTCTGTTCTCAGAAAATAATCAGTATCAGTGTTGCCAACTTAGCGACTTCGTTACTAGATCCAGCGAATTTGGAGCTCTCACGGCGTACCCCCGCAACAATTTTACGACGTACCCTCATAGAATACGCGTACCAGAGGTTGAGAACTCCAAACTTAATAGATACAGCAAGCCCTTCATAGATATTTGATAATTATCATCCCCTTTCCAGATTGCAATCTGATGTTAAAAGGATCCAGTCAGCCCCGAAGTTGTCATCATTCTCACCACCTATTAAAAATACTATATCGCCTTTATCTTTGCCTGGTGTTTATCGAACATCATCTTCTTGTCACCTTTGCTCCCCTGGGCAGATTGGCCATTCTCCTCCCATTACAATCGAAAACCATCATGATTATATAAGATGTTTGGATTCTAAAGGTTCAGGCCTTGTTTCTCATGCAATTCACACCAGACATACAGTTCACTGGAACCATACCAAGATGATACAATACACTAGATTCAAATTTGATTGTTTATTTTTTGAATCGTGTGAAAGTGTACTACCGTCCTAATCTTAATTGGACAGACTGTGTGCCTGTTTCTAAGTTGTAAGAAGTGATTGCTGTTAATCGGTTAATTTTTAACGTTATAGATTTATTATTTCTAAATTAGTTAATTAATTATACATATATTCCTAAGTCTCTGAACTATAATAATGTTTCGTCCTACTGGACAGCTGTGACCGACACACGTGATATTATATGCATGGTGTATGAATGGTTCTTGTATTCAGAATTTAAATTTTGTTATCAGTTTTTCTGTCTTCTCCCTTAATCAAGATATTGACATATTGAGTGAAATGTATAGGCGTAATAAATTATATTTACTTTTCTCTTACAGGGGTGATACCGTTATTTAAAACTTATACAATTAAATACAACATAAGTACACAAAGTATTAAGATTTAGAAAATTACCACTGCGAAAGCTTTGTATTATTACGAATAAGTTACCTCAGTTAACAGAAGAACGAAAAAACGCAAGTAAAAGAATACTATGAAAGACAAGGAACAGTATCGAAGACTACGAATCAAGATTAAAGAAGACCTCAAAAAAAAAAAAAAAAAAGCCAAGGAGAATTCGATAAAATAACATACAGAAATTAAATATAAACTAAAATATGAAATAGTGCTGATAAGGAATATCGAATAATTGCTGTTAACCATTTCCAGTGCATCCCGAAACAAAAATGTAAAAAAGGACGAGATAAAAAAAAAAAAAAGAAGAAGAAGAAAATTACTTACTGGTAACAGAACGATAGTAAAAAACCTGTTGAAATTGAGAATTGTTGTGTTGCGTTTTCTGGATTTCGACTTCCCAGATTCAATTTTCACAGTTTAAGGTTATTAGGTATTTTATTTCTAGGAATGTTATAACTGTATTAGCTGAGGATTGTTTGAATCAACAGGATTCAAACAATCCTTAAATAGAATGGATGATGTTTTATTTCACCATAGACTAAAAAATTAAAACAAAAACTAAAATAATGGTTACATTGTCAAAAGAAACAAATTAGGAAGAAAAAAGTGTGATTAGAGGTAAAAATAATGAACAAGTAAAATCATTCATATCTTGAAGTAATTGTCCAAGATGATGGAAGATATACGATGAAATACGAAGAATTATTATGGCAAAAGAAGTATTAAAGAAAAAGAAAGGATCATTTAATACAAGTAAGATTAGTAAAGACATGGCGAAAAAGAAAGCATAAATCTTGCAAGAAATGAAAGAGTTCGGTATTCAAAATAATTTCGCACACATGAGGAGACAAAATGAATGGATTATAAACGTGTTAGAAGTGGAGAAACAGAGGAAGGAAGAAGGGTTCAGATGAAATGTATATTCTTAGAGGAAGTCTTTACATTACTCGGAAGAGGTTATAAAACCGTTAAA
The DNA here is from genome assembly GCF_054136105.1 of Typopeltis vanoorti. Classification (NCBI taxonomy): domain Eukaryota; kingdom Metazoa; phylum Arthropoda; class Arachnida; order Uropygi; family Thelyphonidae; genus Typopeltis; species Typopeltis vanoorti. The sequence goes on from NC_143572.1 coordinate 80,495,385, forward strand.
GAGGAAAGCCTGAATAGGGTGATCTAGAAAGAGAACTCTGTATATCCACAGGGGTTATCCCTTAGAATGACGAAGAGAAGGAAATCCAAAATAAGAACAGAGAATAATATCAACCAAAGAATGGCTGTTCGTGCTGCCTACAATTGTAAATCACAATTGCGCGTCTAGTAATTACTGATATACAACCAACTGAATAAAGTGGTATTTCTTAAGAAATTCACTCCAAGATTGAAAAGCCATCTTTCAAATTTGACCATCATTTTACTCGGCCTCGTTGGCCGAGTGGTCAGCGTATCCGATCTAAAGGCTACGGGTTCGAATCCCGCCGTGGGCATCGATGTTTATCATTGTCTTTGAAAATACTAGTGGTGATGATGGGGATAGTTGGCGGTGGTGTAGATGATGATGGTAGTAATAATAACTTTACCGTTTCCATATGTGCACAAAATGCGATCATATCGATCACGTCATCCTCAGTATTATTCCTGATGATATCTTCAACTTCCGATTATAATACGACCCCATATCTCTCCGCTTTGCTTATTATTTTCTCGTGATACCTTTTAGCAAAGCAAATCAGGTTTGCCCGTTCGGTCTTCATTTAGAAGAGCGATAATATTCACTGTTAATGTGCATTGAAAGTTTTATCGTTATTTTTGTTTCTCATTACAAATTCGAGATTAATGTAAGCTATTAATTGCTATTATATATTAGTTAATATGTTGAGAATATTTTATTTATTAAATGAAGTTTTAATTTAGCATTAATCACCTCGTTTTTTTTTTTTTTTTTTTTTTTTTTACAGATTCTGAATTGTGAATTCTGCCATGAGATATTTTGCCTAGTAATGCATTGAACCAAGCAGATAAGCAGCAGTATATGAAAAGTGTTAAGTTGCAGGAAGCATTTCATGCTGGATTAGCAGGGTAACAATCTGGTAATCCGAAGAAGCTGCACTTCCATTGGCGAAATGAAAACTCATCAAAATGACAATGAATTGACGACCAAAATTCAAAAAATATGACGAGTTCTCCTCCTGCAACAGTGAAAAGGGCTCAATCACATTTCCTATTAAAGTGTCTTCATTGAGAGGAAAATCGGAAACAGTATTTCACATGCAAGACACAGTTTGTATATCAGAGTAGCCAAAACCGACTCAGAAATCAGAAAACCTCCAATAATCACTCGAATAATAATAAAAAAAAAATCTTTATTTGTAAAGTATGCCACAAAGCCTTTAAGCGACCAGATCAACTTAAACGCACGAGACTATTTATAGCAATCAAATCAGCATTGGCATATCTTTTGAGCAACAGACTCCAGTAGTAAACCGTTGTCTAAAAAAAGGGTACAAGAAACTGCAGGTGAATGAAGAAGAGAAACATTTCTTTTGTAGGATATGCCAGAAGAAATATTTTGGTTCAGCAAATCTTAAAATGCATCTGAAAACGTACTCCAGCGAGAAGCTATTTCCATGTGAAAATTGCAGCAAGGCCATTTTATTCGCTTACTCACTGAAAAGGCACAGGGATACAGTGCACAGCAGTGGAATTCTGTTCCATCCGAAATATGCGGCAGGCGGTTTTCCAGTTTGTATTATTTGAAGATACACAAACTTGTGGTTCCAGCATCGGTTCAAATGCAAAAAAAATGTAAGAGAACATATCCCTTAGAGCCCAGTCTTCAGAGGCTCATTAGTTGCTAATACGGGGAAACGTTCTCCTCCTTCCGAATATAAAAATGAGTTTTCCTGTTTTAAATCTCTTTTAAGCTGCATTCCAGAAATTTTGAACACAGCAAACCTCATTTAAATTAAAGTACTTGCAGAGTACACATCCTCAATGGCGTCTCTTAAAACACATCCCGTTGTTCACATGAATGTGAGGCCTTTGCAATGCCAAATATGCCGCACGACATTTGCTCTCCCTCATACACTAAAACGCCACTTAAGTAGTGTGCACTCGAAGAAGAAACCTTTCACCTGTGAAGTATGTGACAGAGCTTTTTATGAAAAAGGAAAGCTTTTCTTTCACACCAGAGCGGTTCATGAAAAAGAGAAGCCTTTTGAGTGTGAAATTTGTAGAAAATCATATGGCTATAGACAGAGCCTTAAAAGACATCTCAGAACTCACACTAAAGAAAAATGTTTCACTTGTCACGTGTGTAGCTCTAAGTTTTCAACTACATGGTACCTTAAAAGCCATCAAAAACACCACCAGCCGACTGAAGAAAAACATTTTTCGTGTAAAATATGTGGTGCACAATTCTCTGAATCACCCTATCTTAAAAACCACATGAAAAGACACACCACAGATTACTCGTTTGCATGCGAATTCTGTCACAAAAAATTCTTATCCTCGGGTGAACTGAAAAGTCACGAAAGAGTTCACACCAGAGAGAAACCTTTTTCATGTGAAATTTGCAACAAGAGGTTTTCAGACAGTTCGAATCTGAAAAGACATCTAAGAGTACATACTGATGAGAAACCTTTCTCTTGTCCAGCGTGCGGGAAAAAATATTCTCGAAAGGGTCATCTGATGAGGCACTCAAGAATTTATCACAACTAATGAGTGGTGGGTGGATGTGTGTGTTTCTTTTTGCATTTATCCAAGTCGCCCTTTAAGCACAACCTAAAAATATTCCTTCTGAGTGGGCTTTTATTATTATTGTGTATTATTTTGGAAAATAAGTAATACATTAGAGAGAAGCAGTGCTTTTCCAAGTCTTAAGTTTTAAAAAATATCACACTTACATGGAATGATGGCAAAGTCATCAAAACAATCGGAATTTAAAGTTATCAAAAAGTGCGAGTGGAATGGGATTTAATGTCACACAAAAAATTGAACACTTGGAGAACACTGTGTTGACTATTGATGAGGTCTCGGGAAACCGTGATCTTGATACCAAGTAGTCATTTTTGAAAGTCACTACAGGCGTTCACTTCTTTTTTGCTTAATTTTTATTGCTAAAGGAGAAACAAAATCCTCTTGAAGCAATGGATACAATGTTTCCCTGACCGAATAGTGCACTTTTCTTTTTTTAATGGTATTCGGTCTCTTCCTGTTGTATTGTCTAAATTAAATCGATGGATTCGCATTGACGATCAAAAGAGAACAGAAATCTGTTTCAAAGAGGTTTTCGAAGAGCTTAGTGTTTTTCATGCGAGCCACCAACCAGATGAAAATGTTTCAAATCATTCTGATTATTTATTCTGTTCTTCTGTGAGAACGCTCGAGTGAGATTTTTACATGTCTGCGGCATCCTCAATTCATCTGCTAATATCTAGAATCATGACACGTTTCCGCTCAACCTTTTAATGTGTCGCCACCCTTCTCCTCGTCCTTTGAAGTTCACATATTTAAAGACCGTCAGAATAACAAAGAAAGAACACACAAGTATTGAAAGTGGACAGACAGCAGCGCAGCTGGTGTACGGGAGTGCGCAACTTCTGTCTACGCATTTTCCATGTTTTCATCATAAACATCAAAGAGGAATTTTTCAGCGCTTTTTAATTATCAAACTTTTTAGATAATTAGTTAGTAAATTTTAGTTAATTATATTTTGTTTTGTTTTTACTACCTTAGAAATATCCCACGTTTTTTTTTTAATTTAGTGTGAAATGAGAATGGTATTCATCTTCTTTCCAGACAGTTTATTACGCTTAAAATGTAAATTGCAAATTGTAATTTCTAAGCAAGTTCTGCTGAACTGGTTCACTTTCTGAAATTTAATAAAAATGCAGTTGTTTTTGTAAAGTTGTTAGATTATTTTAGTAACATACGTGCTTCTAACAAATACTCGTTTTAATGTATAAGCTTTTTAAAAAAAATTATAATAAAGAGGTTTCGAATATGGCAATGTCTGTCAGGGGATATAACTGAAATTCAATTCAGTTCTAAAAAGCAAATTAGATCAAAGTAATGACACACACAATTACACACTGTCGTTTCTCTCCTGCAAAATAAGACTTGTACTACGTCAGTCCTCGAGATCTTGTTGATAGAAATTGAACTGGCAACTTCCTTGAGGACGCTTCACTCAAATTAACCGATCAGCTTATTCTGTTATACCTACGACAGCGATTGCCTAATTTCTAATCCCATTTATAATCACTTTAAATTCAAATTTTGTACATGATCCAAACTATTCACAGAAGTGCAGCAGAACCATTCGAAGAAGTGTTGGCTATTATTATAACTTTCATCGGCAAAAGTTATCTGATGAGTTTCAAGAGAATGTTTGACTAAGTTCATATATATGTTTTGTGTTCTGGAAACATTTACAGTCGACTGTAATTGCCAACTTTTTTTAGGGTCAATTATTAAAATTTCAGGCATTATTTCATTTATTAACATATTACAACCACTGCAATATAAAAAAATTGCAAAGACAGAACACAAACTACTAAAGTTAAAACTCCAGCTGCACTGCACAGTGATGTTAAAACACTACTTCAATTGCATTATCCCAACTACGTCATATATAAGCAAAGCAAGCACTGGTTAAAACCCACCCGTAGATTCCACACCTCCGAATAAAAAATAAAAAATAAAATAAAAAAATAGAAGAATAAAAATGTGTTGAATGATATGCAATACAAATTTATTGCTAAGAAAATAATTGTTACCAAATATGAATTAGCATCATCGAAATCTACGTACGTTGTAAATTATATAACCATTTAAACATATGCAAATGTAATTTAAATTATAAGAAAACTGTTATTTGAAAACATTCGCAAAAGTAGAATAATTTTTAACGTGGTTCAAAATAACAGAATATTTCAAATTTTTGTTATTGGTTTTGAGGAAAGCATAGGAATAGCTTATATTTCAGTAGTTGCGGGGTTGACTCTTCTATGAGGAGTCGTTTACGCGTGGATTTCAGTTAATCATTTGCTGAACATAGACTGAAGGAGTTACATGTCAAAAGCTAAGAAGTTTTGTGTGTTGTCTCTACCAGAAAAAAGGCCAAACTCAAGAGTTTTTAGGTAAGGAATTGAAGTGTCCTGAAGCAAGCGTGAGATGACTATTGAGACAGTATTCTAATAACCAGAGTTTTCAAAATAATCGCTACAATTGCGGTCGAAAGGTAATAACTACACCAAGAGATGAGAGGAGATTTAGGAATATCGCGAAGTATTAAAATAAATATTAAATAGACATGCTTCTTCAGCCATTGACCATCGCCAAGCGGTATTTAAGTACTAGTACTAACGTCGCGGTAGATGGCTGAAGCTCGACTGCGCTGTCTAGTGCCTTCAAGATACATCTCGAAGGTTCTCGATACTTCGTTCTTTTCATATAAATACAAGAGGATCTCATCCACAGTCAGTCAGTCGTGAACAGTGTGATATTCGTGTATAAGCGCACGCAGGTTCGTCGTGTCAGTCATTGCCTATTGTGGTTTTATATTGCCAGACTTTTTTTTCATTAGTGTGAGACATATTCAGCGGATAATAACCGTTACATGGCCATTTTGGATAATTTTTGGGATTACCTTCCATCACTACGGCGTCTACGAATAAAAAGCGTAAATCAAGCGATTCTGATCACTTCAAAGCTTTTGTGGCCAAGCTGAAACTTTAGCGGAACTCATGTAGTGGTTGAGACAGTTGTAGGTATCCTCCCGCGATGAGTCTTCGGACTCCTTGGAGGTGTCAGGAATAATAATAATTATATTATATTATATTATATTATATAATAATAATAATAATTTTTACAAATATTGGTGCGTAATTTTGTTGGAAAATAGAAAATAATTAATCTGGATGATTTCAAATGATACCTTATTTATAAACAAGGATTAACTGGCTTATTTATATACACAGTTTTTCTTCAATCCGACAGGAAATATCAGAATTTCGGCAAAAAAGTGCGATATCATTTATGAATGACCCGACTTGTGAAAATACATCAGAACATGGAATTTAGATCCGATGTCCAATATTTACTAAATGTTATGCAAAAAAATAGAAATATCGGGTTCCAAATCCGTGCCTTTCGAATCCAAGAACGTGTTATAACATGTTCAATAAAGGAAGAGACTTTGTCCCCCCCCCCTTTGCTCAACTCCCTAAATAATGGAATCCAGTAAGTCATTGAAATTTGAATGCATGCTGTTCTAAAAAAATATGATTCTATTCTTTCTTTCATGAAAGAATTAGGGTTCAGTCCCTGTGTTGTATTCCAGTCAGTAAAAGAGCGAACTTCATTCAGCTAGTTGAAATATGGGAATATTCTCTTCGTCCATTAAAAGGAAAGTGAATAAAAGTTAACATTTCATTGCATGCCCCAAATTACTCCTGTAATAGTAATGTGAATTCGATTGCTCTGAAAAACTAAAGATATCTCTTTAATGTTGAATAACTAACAAGCCTAAGAATAAAATTATAAGAGGAAATCTTCTTTGACATTAGACTACTACTGCTAGTAACAAGAATAAACTTTTTTGTTCATATATCTGGAGAAATGGGCGATAGAGAAAGAGGTTTGTTTGTTAAAAGTAAATCAGAGGCAGTTACGATCTCCATATCCACAACAACTGGATGAGGATATGGAGATCATGGCTGACATGGCTCTGAATATTACAGATCCTCTCACAAAAATTGGAAAAACCGCACATCTGATCAATGGGGTACTTCAAAGTATGCTACCTAGTAGCGAAGTAGTAGTTTCCATCCCCTTTATAAAACTTTGTTGGATCCAAATCTAGAATTTTGTGCTTAGATTTGGTCAGTTGGTTTCTTCAGGACGTACAAGTGGTTGAGAGTATTCAACGGCAATTCCTCTAGAGATGCTTTCAGGTTTGTGGAAGAAATTCATAAGAGAGGAGCAAGAGATCACCTCAGGAAATTCATTAACACTGTAGTTAGTAGGGATGTAAGGTCAGACTTTGCTACGAGAGTGGCGAATAAGTGGAATCGGATGCGTGCAGTGGTTGCCAATGAGAACCGCCAATTAAATTTAAACCCGATAGAATTTTGTTGTATCTGATCTATAAACGAATGGCCTCAAGACATACAACGCATTAGTGCCATGTGTGGGCAAGAGGAATAGAAGAAAGGAGGAATCAGTTCACATGTCGCTTGAACAGCTGAGATTTTAATCTTTCGCGAAATCATAGTGGGCGAGATTGTTCTAAAGGACAGAAGCAAATGGAATAAAAGAGGTGGCAGTGAAGTTGATTGGGTGAGAGTCAAGATGGTTTTTAATATTTGTTAACAGTTGTCATTGTTCTAATTATTTTGAAGTAGGTTGGAGGAACATTATTGTCAATTCAGCATTATACTCTGAATGAAAGTATCTGTAGAAGTAGCACAAATCAGAAACTGAACACTATGAGGGATGGTTTGAAGTGAGTATTCAAGAAATGAACATTAATGTGTTACATTGACCTCTTCTGGATAGAATTGAGCAATCTTAGAGAGAAGCTTGATGCACCACTCCAAATATAGAAACGGTATTCTATTGCTAACTGGATTTCGGATTTGTATAGAGTGAGGGTCTGTGGAGGTCTGAAGTATTGTCTTTTGCAAAAGAATATAACAAGTATTTTGGAGAATGTAGACGCTACTGTTGAAATGTGGTTTGCCAGGAAAGATCGGACATACAGATCAGTGCAAGAAGAGAAATCGATCATGTTTGGATATCTCGTTATCACTGAAGGTAAGATGGAATGATGCAGGCTCGAGATCAAACAGAACTGCGTTTCGGTGGCATTAAAACTTACAAGGTTGCCCTTGCCCCACTGGGATATTGCTATGAGTTCCGAGTTCAGGTCACTGCTCTTGATAGACATTTAGGATTCTAATACTTTATTACTACAAGGCTTGTCGAATGAAAAAGGAGGAATGGAGTGTCCTGTCATCTGTAGAGCTATGGAGCAGATTGGAAAAGGCCAGATCATTTATATACAAAGATGAAGAGAAAGAACAGATTCCTTGGGTAATCCTACATTGTCTGGTAACTCTGATGAGCATAAACTGTCCACTATGATATGTTGTGATTGACCAGTAGGAAAGTTAGTGATCCAGTTGCAGTTTGAGAAAGGCAGACTATTGGTCATGGCAGTTTGAGAAAGGCAGACTATTGGTCATGGCAGTTTGTTATGTAGTCTCCTTAACCAAACCCAATCAAATGCCTTTGAAGTGTCGAGAGCAACCATGGCAGTCTCTGCAAATTTATCCGTGGTGTGAGTCCAGAGGTGATTGGCGAAAGCAAGAAGTTCAGGTGCAGGAGGAGAGCAGAGGAATTCATACTATTGGTCATGATCAGTTGATTTGTCTCTAGATGGTCCAAGAGTTGGTTGTTGATAACTTCCATTTTTTCAGAGACAATAGAAGTGAGATTAATTGGATTGCATTTCGTTGGTAGACTTTTATCATTTTTCTTTGGGATGGATTGCTTGTGAATCTGTTTCCATGTTGTAAGGTAGATGAGAGCTGAATAGGATAGATTCAAGTGGCAACACAGGATAGGTTAGTTCTGGGGCATAATTTTTAGAACAATAAGTAGGATAGTATCAAGACCAGATGCCTTGTTTGTGTTCAGGTTATCAAGGATTCTTCGGATTTCTTTGTCACAAAACTATGGAAGCCAAGAAGAGTGCCTTTGTTGGTGGAGGGAAGACCTTTCTCCAGATCGTTAATGCAGGAATTGGAAGACAAGAGTGATTCTAGTAAGTTGGCTTTGGCTTTATGCAAGATAACTTCTGTACCATCAGGATATAAGAGTGATGGGAAACTCGGTGGGCAGAAGTTGCTCCCAGTGGCTTTGGCGGGGACCGGTTGAAGGGACTGCCATTTGGGTAGGATGCAAGTTTACAGAATTTTGCCCTTTCAAAGTCTGATTTCGATTTGGTGATGATTCTTTTGACTGTTGTGAGGTTTAGAATAGGCAGAGTGGGCAACAGAAGATTTTGCCTTCACCCAGCCTCATATGCAGAGGTATTTTTATTTTACAGCATTAATGCACTTTTTTTTTAGTACCACAGGTTTGATGATGACTGAGAGTTTCGAGCTGAATAAGAGATGAAAGCCTTCATTCCTGTTAAGATGATTTCTGTTATTCAGTCTGGGCAGGGTTTGGATGAGAAGAACTGAAGCAATAGACAGACAATCTTATTGAGGAATATAATCCACTGAGATCCTCCTAGATGGCACCCTTGTAGTACTTAGTTATCAAGAAGAGAACCGATAACCACAGTATACCTGGATGGGAAGCTTGTTACAAAGAGGTCAAGTGTGTTTGCAAACTAAAGTGGGTTGTCAGGTATCCTGGTAGGAAGATTAACGATCTGAGATAGATCATTGCTGATGGCAAATGCCTGAACATCCCTTCCTGATTGATTGATGAAACTGGAGAAGTGGAACCAATATGAATTTTGGACTTTTATATCCCCAAGAAGGTTGACCTTACTATTGCAGCATTTTGACTGCAGAAAGTCCAGTTTTAGACAGAGATAGCTGCAGAGGTTACAGTGTTTGATAGAGTTTGGAGAGCAATAAGAGCGCATATGAAAAGGGTAGGATGATTTGGAAGAGAAATTTTGCCCCAATGTAGTTCCATTATCCCTACCCACAAGTGTTACCTTAAGGGCAAAAAGACCTGTGTAATGAGTAGTTTGCCATATGGAGTTCTAATAGGAAAAGTTATTCTCATTTCCATGCCCATAGATGGCACTGCACATCGTTTATATACTGCTTTTTGAAGGCCGTCGATATTTGGTGCAGTTAATGTGGAAAGTTTTTTTTGTTTGTTTTTTTACAAGAATTAGTGTTGGGTTATTTGCTTAGATTTTTGAGGGTTTTTTTTTTTATGTTTGGATTTTTTTGTTTTGTTTTTATGGATTTTTGAAATATTTTTGTGGAAGAATTTTTGAGATCTGCACTTAAATCGCATTTTTTGGGCTTGTGGTCCGTTCCATACATGTTGTGCATAACAATGTAATAAACAAACAGATGTGATTTCTTGCTTGTTTGTGAATATCATCCCATTTCGAACAATACTGTAATTGCAAATTATATAAGAATTACTTATGTAAAGAATTTGCAGAAACAACTCACAATTGTGTGCTTTTTGTTCCCTGAGTTTTAACGAATTTTGATCGTCCGTTTCGCTACGGTTCGAGTAACGTTGGAAATGATTTCTTGTTCTGCCTCCTACCCACTGACATGCACTGGCGAATGATGGAGTTTCAGACCATCCCGAAGACAGTATGCAAGTGCAATTATTTTCATCACCAGTTTCTTCAAGACCACTTCAAATATCGACACTTCCAATACCGCGGAATTAATTGCTTCACCACTATACATAGAATATATGCTATTATATTACGCTGCTGTTTTTCATCAGATTCAATTTAACTCCGATGGGTGTTGCGAATAGCAGTGGAATAAACAAGTCGATGTTATTTGTGCAGTAGCGTAGTGAAGACCTCAATTCGAACACCAGGTGGTGAAGTATCAATAAGTAAGAAGGTGAGATAGCCTCCCAATTTACATATTTTTAAGGTGGATAACTGCGAATTAGTAAGTAAATTTTAGTGTCATGTACCTTATCAACTATCCTACAAGGTGATATAACTGATAATTGTGTGCCCTTTATAGTATCCAAGCAATCAATGAAAAAGATCTCTACAAACCCGAGTACTTCCATAACCTTCTGACCTACGTACATGGCGCGTGCTAATCTTAGGAATGGCGATACGCTGCAAAGTATGCGAGGAAATCGCCGATGATAAATAAGGTGCGTAAACTCTAATTATAACAAAAGCTATCATTTTTACTGCGCAAAACTGAGTGAAACTCAGTACAAAAAAATTATCAGAACACAGAAATCTAATCTGTCAATGTATTACATGAAAATTTAGAAAGCAACCATGCTTACAACCGTCAAGTCCTTTGTCCGAAGCGATATGGATTCTACTGGTGAACAGCGGTCGCAGGCAAATGTGTCACTCAGCCCTGATACCAGTGCGTCTACGGAATCGTACTAAACTTCAAAATTTGCATATAATGCGCTTTCATAACTTTTAGTTATGACAGCGCAACCAAAGAAAATTAGGACTCATTAGGAGGTGTCACGAATAATAATAATTAGCACATTTTGAATTATTCCATTTCTAAAATCGGACTCTTTCCTTCCGAACGGTTACTTCGTTAACACGGGAGTCTACTGGAGATCGCAACGGACGCGTAACTGCGTGAGAAGGCAACTCTCTCCGTTGGCAACCGGATGTGACGTTACCGGTAGGAGGGACGAAATGGAAGTTTCGCATTCAAGGACTAGGTGACGCACAATTCTGCCAGAAGAAGAGGAGGTGTGTGTGTGTGTGGCCGGGGGAATAACTGCCCGCTACAAGGAGTTAACAGTTTTTCATTATGAGGAATTATACTATCTGTTTCTTTATTATGCAACCATGTAGACGGCATAGATTTCGCATTTTTTACTCTTCCAGATATTTTTCTTTTCCCATTAAAATGGTGTAGAAGCGGCAGAGAAATTTCTCAGAAAGAGCTTGAACAGTGCCACCCGCTTGATATCTGGTGGTAATTTCGTATTTTTTCTCTATTGTGCTTTTTCTTTGTTTCTTTTGCTCATTTTCTGTTTTTGCACTGTAGCTTCTTTTTAACATTGTTGGAAGAGTGGAAGGGAATAGTTAAAAAGAAAACAAAATAAAAAAATCAGGTGTAATTGAAGAAAACTACGAATAACACACTCGCGTCACAAAGGTTCGTGAGTGATTTAGGTTTGTTCATTACGTCATTATCTTCTTCACGTATTAGGTATAATATCTGTTGCGACAAAGACTTCATCTTCTTTTATGGTATCTTTTAATCTTTTTCTATCGCTTCCTATTGTTCTTTTATTCTTTGGTTTCCAACTGTAGACTTGTTTTATTATTCTTTCTTCTCTGCACATGTTGAATCCATTTTATTCTTCGGTTGAAAGCCAATTGTTTATTGCTCGATTTCGATTTGTTTTCTTATATCTGTATTTTTTATTTTATCTAGTCTAGTTTTTTTTACTATTTTTCTTAATATATTCATTTCACCTGTGTTTAACATTTGTCTTGTTTTCATAGTTTCTAATCTTGTTTCTGCATTATATGTCATAATAGGTCTGATTACTGTTTTATAAATTCTGGTTTTTCTCTAAGATGTTTAGTTTTCCATACTGTTTCGTTCAAGCATCATGATATTCTTATAGCTTTTTCAACGTGTTCTCTGACTTCCAGATGTGGCCTTCCTTCCCATTTCAGTTGTATACCTAAATAGTTGTAATGTGTTATTTGTTCGATAACAGTACCTTCCAATTCTAATTTACATCTTTGTGGTTCTTGTGATATTGTCATACTGTTTTAGTTTTTGATATCTTCATTATATAGTTTTGCTGCTTTATTAAATGCATGTAGTAATATTTGTAACTGGGTTTCATTTTATGTAATTAACATTACATCGTCTGCATAACATAGTTCTTATTATTCTATTTTTTATTTCCACTCCTGTATTTTTTATTTTATTAACGTTGTATTATTTCATCCATTATTATATTGAATATTGTTGGACTTGAAGGAGTCTCCTTGTCTAATGCCATTAATAATTTGTATCTCTTTACTTGTTTTTCCTTGTGTTTTTATTATACAACTATTGTTATCATATATTTCTTTAATTATTTGTATTATGTTTTCTGATACTTCTCTGCAATATTTTACATCTTGAATTAATATTCTGTCAGATGCTTTTTTCAGGTCTGTAAAGCCTATTGATAATTTTCTATTGTTTTCTCTATCAATTGGATAATTATAAATAGTCATGTACAGATGCAATATCTTCTCTAAATCCTTGTTGTTTATCTAGTAGACTAATTTCCTTTGTTATTTTATTATTTAGAATGTTTTAGTACTTTTAATTAGGTATTTAATAAATGCATCCCTTTAAATTTTCTATTCCTCTATAATTTTCTCCATACCTGTCGGTCTGTGGGACCAACAGGTATGCAGCAGAGGAATGGCAAGTTAGCTGCATTAATGACTAAAATATTTAAAGATGAATCGGCCAGCAAATAGAAGCAGAAATAATGCTACTGTGTACGGGAGAGCCAATGTGCCTAACTCAAGCCCACATAGAGTAGGCGAGAAGACAGCTATGTGGAACACCAACAGCATATATAATATTACAAGCATGAACATCAGAACATTATACAAACCTGGCAAATTAAAACAGATAGAGAGAGAATTCAAACTTTTCAAATGGGAAATAGCACATAGTTTCAAAGCACATAGCCAGCAGGCTAACTGTGCAGACTATACTGTAATCTTTTAACTTTAAACATTAAAGGATGTCATTAACTGTAAATTTTAACACACTAACTTTTTTTTTTGTGTCAAAAAGTTAATGTGTTAATTCTGCACATTGTAAAAAGTGTAACAGAACATTGAAAAATTGAATTAACTCAGTGTGTGTGTGTGGGGGGGGGGGGCTTGAGTAATACATTAATACACTAATGTTGTCAGATCATAACTGGTAAAATCATAGTGTTGTATATGATTAAACAAAGAGAAAAGATTGTAATTACTTTCACCACCACTGCCGCATTGCTAGGCCTTAAGTAACATGACAGAACCATACTGTTTTCAGTACAGGATGCTCATTCTATAATGAAAATTGTGAAAGTTAGAAGTTAGCAAAGCGAGAGGGTAGAATCCCTAGTATTGAATAATTTGAATTTATTTTAATTAGCACTTTTTTAATTTTCATATAAAGACTTTTCTCAAACAAAAAGTGAACAGGTGTGAATATTTTTTTTAACAACTAGAAACATCAAAACAGTCATGATTGCCATGTTTCTAACCAGGTGATCTGAAAATTATCTGATTACTCAATTACTATATTATACTTGACAAGAAATTCTTGTTTTCATTCTTGTTTTGCCTAAGCATGGTCAAACAAAGGTATATGCATGAAATATCAGAAAACAAGCAATTTACAGACAATAAAATAAATAAATAAAAAAAAGATACTAGTAGTGGGCAGTAGATAGTGTTGGTGTAGATGATGATAGTAGTTAAAGTTCCCTGTAGTTGGTAAATTAAGTGGTGAAGACGGAGAGCTGTAGAGTGGTTGCCCTCCCTCGATGAGTCTTTGGACTCCTTGGAGGTGTCATGTAATAATAATAAAATAGTGGGAGTTGCAGAGAACAACTGGATGGGCGAGGGAAAAGTCGACATAAAAAACACAAGCATATTTTACAGAGGAAGGAAAGATAACCATCACACTAATCATTAAAAAATGGCTCCTAAACTGAATAGTTGATGTGAGACCAATTTCTTCTAGAAACATCTCAATAAGATTTAAAGCAAAAGAAAAAGGAATATTCATAAAAATAATAGAATTGTATGCCACAGACCAATCGCATGAAGAGGTGAAATATAGTCAATTTCTTGAACAATTGCGAGAAGAAATCGAGCAAACAAGTACAAGAGATATCCTCATTATTATGGGAGATTTTAATACAAAGATCGGTCTACTCTGAAGATAAAGCAGAAGTAATGGGAAAATTTGGTCATGGAGAGATGAATGAAAGAGCAGTTGATTAATTTTTGCAAAATAAATTAACTGTTAATCACAAATACTTTATTCTACCATAGGCTACAACACAAATACACTTGGACATCACCAGACAATGAAATCAAAAACTGTAGAGACTATATAATTGTTAATAAAAAATGGAAACATTCCTTCCATAATGCCAAAAATTAAAAATTGACATGGATACAGACCATGAACTACTATCAGCCAAACTAAAAGTCAGTTTCAAAAGAAAGAGAGTTAACCACCAAACACAAAAGAAGATGGGCATCTCAAAACTCAATGATAGCTTGACCAGATCTAACAATCAGAGATCGTTGAAAGAAAAATTAAATAATCTTGCCTTTAGATACAATCCTGCAGACTTGGGAAAAAGGTAAAGAAATTATTAAAGAGACAGCAACAAAATACCTGGGCTACCAGACAAGAGTAAATGAAGATTGGCTTACACCAGAGATTTTGGAATTATGGGAGAGAAACAGAATATCCAAAACTAAACTCAAAAGAAGATATTGAAGAAAATGAAATATTATACAAAAATTTGAAAAAAGAAATCAACAAAAAAATGCAGATTATCAAAAATCACATATTTAGAAGAAAAAGCAGGAATGCATGCAGAAGCATACAAAAAGCATGACTCCAAGACCATTTATGAAATAGTTAAAGAGATGACCAGAACATACTCGCCCAATTCAGTTTCAATATTGCAACAAGATGGAACCACAAGTAACACTGAAGCAATAAAAGAAATATGGACTAATCATTTTAAAGAAACATTTGCAGCTGAAGAAAACATAGATCAAAATGCCTTCAACCCTGAAAAAAACTTTTGACACAAAAGAACGTCCTAAATGAAGAAATACATAGAGCAATCGATGAAATGAAAAATGATAACGCACCAGCCATAGACAACATTCAAAAAGAACTTCTAGAAAAAGGGGAAGAAAGCATAATAAATTACCTAAGGAAACTGTTCAACAAAATACTAAAGAAAGGAAAATTACCAACAAAATGGAGAACAAGCCAGATCATACCCATCCACAAAAAAGGAGATGTAAGATCCTGCACTAATTATAGACCTATCACCCTTCTAAGCCACTGCTATAAAATATTCATCAGGATTCTTCAAAACAGAGTTAAACATTCCTATCAAAAACAAATGGAAGAAGAGCAAATGGGATTATAAATAGCAGAAGCACAATAGATGCAACTTTCACATTAAACAGATTAGCAGATCTTATGAGAGACAAAAATAAAAAACTCTACTGCTATTTTATTGACTTCAGACAAGCTTTTGACTCAATAAACAAAAGCAAGCGCATTAAAATTCTTAAAAACGTAGGGTTTGACAAATTCCTGTTAAATTGTATCAAGAATTACTATTTAGAAAAACAAGCAGTAGTGAAATACATAAACATAGAAACAGATCAAATAGTTTTTACTATACAATGAAACCTGTGGAGAATTCATGACTAAACAAACACACATATTAACCAAAGTAATAAGTTTTAATAACTTGTTAACCAGATCTATAACGTGTTACCTTTTCCTAAAGACAAACTCTCACCTCTGATGCTACATGGCATGGACGAAGTTCCATGCTAGTGTAAATTGTCTTACTATGGACAGACAGGTAGATCTGTTCATAAAAGCATTTAGGAACATCCTTATGTCTTATTCCAAGACCATATGTCCTATCAAACTGCAGAAATCAAGCCTCACTCAACATGGAGTTGAAAATCCAAACCATAGGATCCATTGGGAAAAGACTAAACTTTTACGTAGATCTTTATATAAAGATGAACATTTATATAAAGTACTGAAGCACTACTTCACAGAACAAATCTGAACTGTAATGACATTCTTGCTATTCCTGAAGTATAAGAAATTGTCATACAAAATTGTGTAAAATAATTTTTTATATATATGTTATGAGGGAAGGTCACTACCCATACCGGTTTCGACCTTTATTGAGGTCTCATCAGTGAGTACGTAGACCTGGATAACACCAAGGTTTAAGTGACCTGAACTTACATACTTTACTATACCAATTGCCAGAAAAAAAAAAAAAAATAACCTCTTGGCTCTTTATTGTAGTAATAATATATGGGTACATATTTCTGGCAATTCGTATAGTAAAGTATGCAAGTTCTGGTCACTTAAACCTTGGTATTATCCAGGTCTACCTGCTCACTGATGAAATCTCAATAAAGGTCGAAACTGGTCTGGGTAGTGACCTTCCCTCATAATGTAAAACAGTAATAAATCTCCTATATATGTTATCTTATTTTAAAGTAATTTTTTTTTCTCCAGTTATATTTTAATTTAATTCTATGACATGCTATTGCATGCATATTGTGATTCCATTGTAATCATGCGCCCTAACTGTATGTTATTCCTAGTATTGTTTGAATTACTGTACTGACGATGTCCTAAGATACTTAGGATGAAATATTTACTTATTAAAACTTATTACTGTGGTTATTACGTGTGTTTGTTTACTAAGATCAAATAGCTACAAAAGGAGTTATGCACAGCTGTCCGTTGTCACCATATTTATTCAATCTGTACCTAAAAGAAGTAGTAGATGAAGGACTGCCCATGTGTGAAGGCATAATGGTAAATGGAAGAATTGTAACACATTTAAGTATGCTGACGATATAGTTATCACTACAGACAGTCAAGAGAAATTAGAAAATATCCTGACCAAACTACATCAAGCAATTAACAAATATGATATGAAAATCAATTTTAGTAAAACAAAACTAATGGTAAAGGAAGAAAAAGGGAAGCAATCCAAATGAAAATAGGAAACAATATAGAACAAGTAAAGCAGTTCAATTACCTACTATCAATGATCACTGAAGATCTATACTATTTCATAACCATAAAACACTGAATCAATAATGGATGGATAACAATGGGTAGACTACAAAAATATGGAACAATAAAGGATTAAGCAAAGAACTCAAATTAAAGATATAAAAACAATAAATTTAGTTTAATCCTTTATCCAAGTGTTAGCAAACAAAGTTTGATCCTGAAGAATCCCACGGTATTCTTTGGCTCAGAATGCTGAATCTTAAGAAAGACAAATGAATTAATGCAATGCTTTTGAAATGAAATTCTTAAGAAAAAGCAATAGAACAAACTGGACAGAAAGAAAAACAAATGAAAAAGTCAAAGAAGAACTTAACTTTAAAGAAACAATAATTACAGCACTAAAAAGAGCCAATTAAGCTGAACCAAGAAAGACTATCAAACATATTATTAAATGGTAGAATCAAAGTAAGCCCAGCAGAGAAAGACCAAGAAAGAAATGGATTGACAACATTAAAGGAAGCGCTCACTTAAACTCCATAATAGAACTTCATAAAAAGATAGCAGACATAAAGAAATGGCAAAGATTCTTCTTCTTCTTTGAGGAACTCAATCTGCCATGAGCACAAGAGAAGTTTTTTTTATCTCCTTTTTTTAAATATTGGTATTATTATACATTTCCCCCCATTCTACCAGAATATTTTTTTTTCTTTTTATTATTTGATTGTATAGTATATCTAAACTCTGAGTTATAATTTCTTTATACCAATTTTTAATAATTCATTATTGATATTATCCAGACCTGGTGAATTCCTATTCTTCAGTTTTTTAATTGCATTTTCAATTTCTGTTATTTCAATTTTTATATCTGTTGCATTTATTTCTTCTTCTTGGTTTGTTTGTTTACCTAGTTCTACTTTTATTTCAACTACTTTTCAAATTTTTCAATATGATTTCAAATAATTTTCTAATTCTTCTATTTCTACTTTTAATATTTGAATATATTCTGTTTTTTCTTTCTTTTGTGTATTAATAAATCTCCACATTTGTTTCTGTATATTATAAAAATCATATTCAAGTTCTTTTGTATATGATTCCCAAAATTGATTTTTACTTTCTATTTTCTTTTGATTAACTTTATTTCTTTGTATTCATTCAAATTATCTGTTTTTTCATATGTAGATATTTTTCTTTCATTAATATTTTTATTTCTTCGTTAAACCATGGAGTCCATCTTAATTTTGTTATTCTTTTTTTTTTCCCTCTAATACTGGCTTTTCAATGAAAGTCTGGCTTTGGCAAAGGTGCCCAGGGAATGGAAGGAAGGTAAGATAGTGCCATTGCATAAGGGTGGTAACAGACGGGAAGTGTCTAATTATAGACCAGTCTGTGTGTCATCAGTAGTTGTTAAGATCTTGGAGAAAGTAGTGAGGGACCGTATACAGCACTGGGCAGATGAGGGTAATGTTATCTGTGAGAGTCAACATGGATTTGTGAAAGGCCGCTCTTGTTTTAGCAATATGCTTGCCTTTTATAATAAAGTTACAAGAACATTAGATGAGGGAAAGGCATATACTGCAATTTTCTTAGACTTAGCAAAGGCATTTGACAGTGTGCCACATGATAAGCTGATATTTAAGTTGCAACACATGGGTCTGGATGTCAGATTGGTCAACTGGATTCTGGATTGGCTGTCTGATAGGTATCAGAGAGTTGTGTATGGTGGAGCAGTTTCAAGGAGACAGAAAGTGGGGTCCCACAGGGCTCGGTACTAGGACCTCTATTGTTTAACCTTTATATCAATGACATTGCCAGTGGATTGCAAAGGGATATTCAGTTGTTTGCAGATGATGCGAAGCTGGGAAGGATTATTAGTAATAGTGCAGATGTGGTGGCAAGAGGATTTGAATAAGCTAGATAGATGGGCAAATGAATGGGGGGTGTCAGTTTAATGCAGCAAAATGTAAGGTCTTGAGGTTTGGAAACATCGATGGGATGCTGCATACTCTATGGGAAGAGTTATACTGGAGGAAGTTGGGGAGACAAGAGATCTGGGGTTGATGATTGATAGAAACCTGAAGTTTAGGGGACATATTGCAAAGGTGGTGAAGGTAACACAGAGGATTGCTGCAATTATGAGAAGGACACTGACCTGCAGAGATAAGAGGGTTATCATTCCGTTGTATAAGTCTCTGATCAGACCACACTTGATCAGATCTGGTCCCCACGATTTGAAGGGGATAAATTAACTGTGGAAAAGATATAAAGACGGATGACAAAGATGGTCTCAGGACTGTACAAGGATAGTTATGAGAATCAGCTGAGGGAATGTGGGCTGCAGAGTTTGGCAGATAGAAGAAGGAGAGGTGATATGATTGAGACTTTTAAACTGTTGAGAGGTGGTTACAGGGTTGACACTGGGGAGTTCTTTCACTTGGTTGAACAGCAGGAAGGAGTGATGACAAGAGGCTATCCCTTGAAGTTACGAAAGGAAACTGTGAGCAAGAGGGTGAGGAGTGGTTTCTTTGCATGGAGGGTGGTTGAGCTGTGGAATGCATTGCCTGATAGAGTGGTGAGGGCGAGAACGGTCAATGAGTTTAAGGAGTGGTATGATAGACTTTGTGTTTCTAAGGGGGAACCTCCCATCGATGAGTCTTGACAGACTTTATGTTCTTAGGTAGGACCTTCCACGATGAGTCTTTTGACTCCATGGAGGCCTGAATAATAATAATAATAATAATAATAATAATAATAATAATACTTCTGTTGCAATTTCAGTTACATTTTTTTAAAAAATTCTTCCAATTATCTTCTACATGTTGTTCACTGCTTAGTGAGTTATCTTGGAACTTTGTTTTAATCTGTTGTGGTATAATGTTTTTATGCTTTCTTCTTTCAATAATTCCACTTTAAACTTTATTTTAGCATTGCGTTCATTTTCTTTAAATTTTATTTTCACCCATTTCTTGTAAAGTTTTAGTTTACATATTAACACTTCCAATTTCTGCTGATGTTAACACTCTAATCCAGAGGCGTAGCTAGGGGGGGGGGGGGTCCACCCCGGGCCGCACTTTGAAGCGTTTTAAACTTTTGCAGTTAATTCTAAAATACTGTCGCGAGAACTAATTTCCAAATATTGTAATACTACAGCGCATTTTCCTCACAATTGCTGTAAGTGTTGCTAGTTGTGAGAGGAGTTTTTCTAAATAAAATTGATTAAGAATTACCTACATCACTATGAAATAGACTTCGCCAATGTCATCGACGATTTTGCTAACAGAAAAGCAAGAAAAATAACATTTTAGAATGTTGAAATTAAAGTTTTACTTCAGAAATAAAAATAGTGTTTTAATTTATTTCCCTATACGGCGTTTTGACTTTTTGTAGTATTTTTGGTGTGTACTGAGAGGGGTGGCAAAATCAGGGATCGCGCCGGGCCAAAAGCTCTAGTTACACCACTGCTTTAACCGCTTCTATTTTTGATCAATAATCTATTATTGATTCCTGTCCTCTAGTGTTTCCAAATGTTATTTTATGGTGTTTTTATGCTGATAAATGAATTCATTATTTAAAACTTATTATTTGATCAGAATTGTATCAGTGTTTCTCCATTATTGTTTCTTCGTTAAATCTTTGCATAATTCCATTTATTGGTATATTTCAAATTCTTGCGTTTAAGTCTCCCATTATAATTAATTTTTCATTTGGTTTTATTTCTTATACTATTTGTTGTAGGTCCTAATGAAAAGCTTCTGTTTTTTTCCTTTCTTCCTTCTTCTGGAGCATATAATGTAATTATATTTTTATTATTATTATTTGACGCCTCCAGGGAGTCCAAAGACTCATCAAGGGAGAGTGTGGCAACAAAATCGAACGATTGGACCCCTTCCAACTACTAACCGCGCTCAAAATTACTTAACTGAGCCATTGGTCTCCTTCCAACTACTAACCGCGCTCAAACTTAACTGAGCCATTAGTAGCAAAGGCTCTACCAATCGACCCACCTCTGCAGCAAAAACAAGCCTCTGTTTTTATCCTGACTATTAATATTCTTTCATTTATATTCGTCAGTATTTTCTTTTAACTCTTTATGTATTATTATTCCTACTCTATCTTCAGCTCTATTTTTTTTTTTTTACTCCGCAGTATATAAATATAGAGTCTCCTATGTTCATTATTCCATATCCTTTTTTTTTTGTTGTTGTTTCTGTTATGCTGCTTATTTTAATATTTCTTTTGATTATTTCTTGAATAAATTCTCCTTCTTTTCCATTAATTGCTCTTACATTCCATGTTTCCGATCAATATCCAATTTTTCCATCCGATTTATATTTGTCTTTGTTTCTCAAGCAATATTGTTTTATGCCAATGACGAGTTGCTAGCCCAGTTACCAGACGTCTCCCACGTTAGCCGAGAATATTGATGTAGCCTTCATGCCTAGTGTGGCCTTTCTAGAAGACCAAGCTTCTGACATACTTCACCTACATCTCCCATTCACCTCTCCACCACGATGAGGTGTGGGTAGGATTTAGAGAGGTACGTCATTATATACTGCGTAATTCCCTGTATACGCCCCTAACTACCTTCACCTCACACAATTTAAAATAAAAATTCGAATCCAAACAATGCGTAAAGATAAAAATTGGTTAATCCGGAATTCGTAAAGTGAGAACTACTTGTATTATTATTATTTAATGAAAAAGTGTGTACTTGGAAAAATACATATGTTAGCCTCCCAACAGGCCAGAACGTCTATTTATATACGTCCAGCAAAATCTGGATAGGATGCATTCTCTGTTGAAAGAACAGGGATAAGAAGTGCAGTGTGGACATCGTGTTCATTTGAACGTGCGATAAACCTTCGCGCTGAAGAGAATTGGCGATTATCGCTTCATCTCATTTGCCAATTTTCCATGCTGGGTAACTGGACTTTTACTTATATGGGATAGACAAAAAATGTAGAATTTTTTTTTTCTCCTTTCATTGTACAATTTTTAATGCCGGGACAAAATAAGAGATCCTCGCATAGTTTATGTATTTGAATATTGCATTACCTTGGAAAACTGTTATTTTTAATTTCTTGTGCTAATTTTGTCTAGTCGAGAATACATTTTATTGGTTCTCGAAACACGTAATTCAAGATAATTATTTAAAATATTTTTGGGAAAAAAAAACGGGATGTTAACGTGTTAATATTTTTATGCAAAATCAAATTTCGTAGATTGCCTGAAGGACGCGCTTTGACGACTTTGCTTTACAGATAATAATATGAAAATCTTTAATCATATCAAATGTGAGTGAACATACTGTGAAAAGTATATAATGTGAATTTAGAGGAAAGTAGATATTTATAATTCATTTACTATGAGCGGTCGTGACAGTGGGTTTAGAATACTTCAAATAATAATAATAATGATAATAATCAATTTCTTATAGGATATGTGTCAAATAATTTCTTCATATACATATTTATGTTGCTTCCACTCAGAAACGGTTATTTTACCATGCTAAAGAAACAGCATTATTATTATTATTGAAATAATCACTCAACAGATAAACAATAATAATTACAATTTGTTTCGTTTTTCAGCTGCGATTTCATTTGAAATACTACTGAATATAATTTTGAGATATTTTAACATTAGCCGTGAAATAAGAATGTAATGCAGTTTAGCGTCTTGTTCATAAAAGCAGAAAGAGTTGTTCTCAAACAACAGCAGTAGATCTCATTCTGTAAGCATAAGAAAGTGACACGCATATTTCCTTACCATCGTAGCAGTACAAGTTGAAATAAAAAGTAATGTTCAGAACTCATTTATTGCAATAAATTTTGCTTGATAACATTTGTTTTTCAGAATATTTTAAAACAATTGTTTACCACAAGCGCGGAATAGAACCCGGCCCCCCCCCTCAAAAAAAAATCTGAACACTTCTGTGCAACACATGCACGATTTTTTTTAAATTCAAATATTTCTTTCTTTCTTAAATAACTGCAAAAAATAATTTGTTTCCGATAATAAAATTGAAATTGTGATTATTACAAATTTAAAAAAAAATGAAATAAATATTGGGTCAGACTGTAAAAGAAATATTGGGATTCCTATTTAGGGAAGAATTTAGAAAGACCACTAAAGAAATAGTCTTTCTTTCTCAGTAGCTTTTAGCCTTGACTTACAGCTGAGGAGATTATTGTTAAGACAAAAGTTATTTCCCACAGCAGTAAAAGTTGTCATATTTGGAATTTAAAAAAAAAAAAAAAAAAACTAACACTACTGAACTTTTTGTTGTTGCATAGATGTAAACGGTTCTTAAATGGTGAAAATATAGAACAGAATTTCTACGACTTGAGTTAAATCCCATCGTGCTTTATCTATCTATATAGCTATCGTTATTTGTTCTTTTGATATTGTCACCATTTATTAATTTTTTGTTGTATTTATCTTAATTCCGTAAACAGAACATCATTCATCTTAAAGAAGATCAATCTTAAATCTGTTCAGTCACAGCTAATACAGCTATGTCATACAGACAGATTTCATGTGTACTCTACCTACCGTCATAAGTTCAGTTCAGTTCTGTGACTGGATTCAAACTTTTTTCCCCTTAGGGCGGAGTAATAGAGGTGTCACTCTGATCAAGATAAGATAAGGAATCGTGACATTGTGTGATAAGATGATTGACGTCGAGATGATTGATGGAGGCATGGTGTGACGTCATGAGATTGGAATGTTTGGAATTTCCCTGGGGCATATATGTGTCAGTGACATCATTAGTGTATTTTTGTTTGTGTGTGGTTTTGTGGTGATGGTTAGAGATAAGATATTTGAAATTTCCCAGGGTGACACAGATCCGCCATTGATGTCACTTTGTGTTTTCGCTTGTCTATAGTTGGCAATAAATAAATAAACTGTGTGTGAATTCACTGTGATTTTGGGGGGAAAAAAAGTGACCTTACTTAAATTTGCATAACAGATCAACGACACCATTTGTTCATTTAAGTTTACGCATTTTATTTCGCAGATATTATTTACAATGTTATCTTTCTGAATATAACATATAGAAATAGGAATTTTCTGACATCACCACTGTATGTGATGTTTTTCTTGTCGTAACATTTCTCTGATGAGACATGTGCGATTGGCTGATATTGATACTGCTTCCCATATTAGTATAGAAATTTCAAAATACAAGTATAAATAGTACTGCTATTAAAGCAAGCATCTGCAGCTTTTGCGATGGTTCATGAGTTTCACCTGCAAAAAAAAAAGCTTATTATTAGTGATGGAAAAGTTAGCAGATTACTATAATCCCAATACAGTAGTTAGTTTTGGAAGTATCAAAGCTTTACAGAAACATACAAATTTGCCACATGAAACCGTGAAAAGTTGGTTAGCAACACAGCCTACTTATGTGAGACATAAGCCCTTTAGAAGAAAGTTTAAACGCAACCAAATCAAATTCCCGACACTTTTACACACTTTTCAATATAATTTGCATATATGTCATCCCATGCAAAAGAGAATGGAGCTGTGTGTTTCCTTCTTGTATGCATTGATTTTTTCCCAATTTGCGTGGGTTCGAATACCGAAGAAGAAATCAGCAGATGCTGTTGTTAACGCTTTCGAGTCTATTTTTAAAGAAGTGCAATGTTACATAAACACTGATCAAGGAATAGAGTTTTGCAACTAGAAAGTTTGTGCATTATTTAAGAATCATAATATTCATTTCTACACGACCAGGAGTGAAATGAAAGCACCGATTGCAGAAAGATTTATCAGAACATTGAAAACAAAGATCTACAAATGGTATTTCTTTCCTGTTAAAACTGGGAATTCTTAGAGTAGAGTTCTTAGAATTCTTAGATGTGGTGGAAGCGTTATGAAAAAAAAAACTATCCAGTATTAGAATTGCGATTACCCAAACATACGACCAGCGGTTATTGTAATTACAAAGCACTTGTTATGTTAAAGTTTATAAAAAAAATTAAAAAAAAAAAAGATTGACTTACATTTCTTCTAGAATGGGACATTTTGGAATTATCGAGGTTTTCTGAATATTCCAAATTGCTCATTTTAACATATATTCACAGCACAAAACACACAAACACAAGATGTGAAATACAGTTGACGCTTTCTTCATTATAGGTTACTGGGGCTATAGTTCGCCCACCGTTTTTGTAGGTCCCTGCTTCATGCTGAAGGGGAGAAAGAAATGAAGGACGTCCGAATTGGTCTCCAACACGCGGAATCACGTGCTTTATAGGTAAAATTTTCCAACTGTTATACAAGCAACATAGTTAACTACAATAATCATAACAGAGAAGTTAATTTTCCGACCGGTAATAATAAACAACATCCCATTATACGGACTGATTACCCTATTATTGGAATGGATTCTCCTTTTTCTGAAATGCGCAGAAGTGTCGAAGGATCTCTAATCGGTGGGCGAACTATAACATATATTCACAGCACAAACACACAAAAAACATAGGAGTTGAAAGATATTTCTGTAAATAACCAGAAAATCTATTTGACTACTTAATTTAGATTACTATTCAATTGTTTCTCTATTAATTCCTTCCCACAGTTGCTCATGCTATGTTTTCACAAGCTTGGTGGGAAAGTCTATGCCCCATTTTGTGAGGATATGTGTTATTTCCTGTTTGGAATTCAGAGTTAGAGTATGGAATTCTGACAAGTGAAATGATTTTTTTTTTTTTCAAATTGTTTGGTTATTTTCTCTATTTTACTTTTAAAATTCAGTTTAACTACATATTCTAACAGAATAACTGAACAAAATTAATAAATAAATAAAATGTATGTGAATTTATTTTCCAGCACTAGATTTCTCATTAAGCCTTATCTTAAAGATGTGTCTCTTATCCGGTCGCCAAATTGTTGTACCTAGGTGAGAAATCGTGTGTTTAGGTTGGAACTCTTCATTCCCATGGGATATTGTTGGTGTAGTAAATTAATGCTTACATTTTATTTTATTTTTAAAACCAATATGACTATTAATTTTACCTTCGATTCCTTGTGCTCTTAACCTATTTCTGTAACTGAAATTTATTTTTTTACATTTTTTTTTCTTTAGCATTAGTAATTTTAAGTAACTGGTATGAGATAAAAAGGTTTTGAATTCCTGTTAGTGTTTCCTTTTAGAAACTTCTTTTGCCAGCACAACAAATAGTTATTTCTTATTATTTCAAATGAATATTAGCTCTGTAATATATATTTTGTTAATAAACTGAAACTTAAGATTGTATTTACTGAATCTAACATACAGAAATTAAATAAAGTGAAAAAGACAGTATTTTTTTTTTCTCTTCTTATTCTTCTGATTTAACATTTGCATTGATGTTCATAGTGTATGATTTGCCACTGGTGCTTACTTGTAATTCACGTGATTTTTCTCTATGTGACATTTCAAAACAAGTTGAACTATGGCTTTTACATAGTTCAACTATGTAAAATGAAATAGTGTGTCTTATACATAGTAAAAATGTGTAAACTTAAATGAACAAATGGTGTCGTTGATGTGTATAAATTTAAGTACCGTATTTTCCTGTGTATAAGACGCACTTTTTTACCTTAAAAATTCATCTTAAAAATGGGCTGCGTCTTATATAATGAAGGTAAAGATTGTTTCCTCTTTTCAAAGTCATACGCACTCCCTTTTATGTTCCAAGATCTTTGTAGGCAGTTAATGGTGCAATCAAATTGATGCGTGACCTTCACGTGACTTCCCCACGTCATTGGCTAAGAACGGGGAATCCCTATTCAAGTTTCATAATATCTTATCCGAGTAATCAGTTACCGATGTTTATCAGTGTTGAGATATTTTGTGTTTAGTTTGATATTTCCCCGTAGATTTTAGTGATGGAAAAAACAGGCGACATTCATATACTTCAAGTTACAAATTGCAGGTTGTAAAATATGCGGAAGAACACGGGAATAGGGAAGCTGAAAGACATTTTGGATCTCCGCCTACAGAAAAAATGATTAGAACTTAGAAATGATTAGAAGAAAAATGAAAAGATGATGAATGCCGGTGTACATCAGCTAACACCAAAAGGTGCCCTGAAACGGCCATCAATCTCTGAAGTGTGCGAGTGGGTTAAGACATCTTGGTCGAAAATGAATGAACAAACTATTGTTAAATCTTTCTTGAAATGTGGAATTAGCAACGCCCTTGATGGAAGTGAAGATCATTTCTTATATGATGATGATGAACAAGAGGAAGAAGAAAGAGAAGAAATTAATGATGATAGAGAAGAGTCAGGTGACAGTGACATAAGTTTTGCAGGTTTCTGGAAGGTCAGTTTACTATTAAAAATGACCTATTATTTTATCCATTTTTTTTAAATCATACTTTAAAGTTTAGGTTTTTTCTAGAAAATTGTATTAAATTGCTTGGGTGCGTCTTATACATAGGAGCATCTTATACGCTGGAAAATACGGTAAGATCACTTTCTTTTTTTTTTTTTTTTCAAAATCACAGTGAATTCACACACAATTTATTTATTTATTGCCAACTATAGACAAGCGAAAACACAAAGTGACGTCAGTGGCGGATGTGTATAACCCTGGGAAATTCCAATCTTATCTCTAGCCATCACCACAAAACCATATGCAAACAAAAATACACTAATGATGTCACTGACACATATATGCCCCAGGGAAATTCCAAACATTCCAATCTCATGATGTCATGCCACGTTTCCATCAAAATGACGTCAATCATCTTATCACACAATGGCGTCACGATTCCTTATCTGATCTTGATCTTGTTCAAAGTGACACCTCTACTGCTGGGTGGCTTTGCACTATGAATGCAAATACGTACTCTCATAGATCTGCAATGTCCGCTGTGGTTCAAATGAATACACGAGTACCAGACACTCCTCTTCACTAGTAAACCATCTAACTGTGCTATGGAAGGTGTTTGTTCTGTAGGCATTTCAAACCACAATCGCGTGTTGATTCTCCCATTAAACAACATTCACAGAGATCCTCATCCATTCGTAATGCTAAATGGAGCATCATGATGTGTAGACCTCATGTCTCTGGTTGGATTCAAGCATTCGAACACTTGTTATTCGTGTCCAAACATTTATTTCAGTTGCACTTTTGAATTGTATTCTCTTATCACCAAGAGTGTTTCCATCCGCCAATACGTTTGTCTAAGATAAACAATCATATCGCCATTGGTTCTTCTTGAAATTCCATTTCCTTTTCTGTTTGTACTCATATCGAAATATTTTCAACCAAACACATGTACAACTAGAGACTGATTTCAAAGACTCAAAAGCGGGAGACTTGCATCGTGTCCAGATAGCAGTTTTGCTTTGCGGTCACTGTCAAGGATAAACTGGCCTGAATCTTTTAAATTTTATTTTTAATTTTAAACGTATTAATTTTATTGTCCGATGCTAGTCCATCGTCCCGTTTATTGGTGGCCTGAAGTGGCTTCAAAAAGTTTCATCTGTCAGCTCTAGAGCAGAGTTTCGGACTTTAAAAAAATAAATCAAAAATACAAAATTGATTAAAAAAAAATAGGAAAAATATCCTCTTAACCAACCCACGGTACAAAATGTAATATGTATTTAGAAATAGCTTTTCGTAGTTGGGAGCAACGTGAAAAACAGAGCTGGAGGAGGAGAATATATTTGCAACACGACATGCTGCCCTCTGATAATGAACACAGATTAGCTTTAAAGTTAAAATTCTTTATATTATATACGTTCACAACTCCCCAAAACATGCATTCGAGACTTGTGCGAGTCTTCAAGACCTCTTTCCAAGAAAATTTGCATTTTATTGCAGTAAACATGAATTACCAGCCGGTAAATAAACGAAACGCATTTCATTCCTCTCAACGTATAAAGGTTTCAAACGAAAAACTTTCCAGTCATAGTGCGATGATTCATGAATGGATTCGTATTAGAACTTCGAATCTATCTCAGAATACTTGACCATTTCAGAGATTGTAAGTGGTCTTCACTACATGCTTATTTATACCTCAGTACACTGCAATTGTTGGTTGTAGTGGCTTTAATGCAGTGGTGGGAGAGAACAGCGAATGTGAAATGATTTCAGGATTTGGAAGAATGACCAGAGATAATGTAAGAGGAGAACAACTTTTACATTTCTATAAACATTGACTCTATATTTGGCAATACGCTTTTTGAATTACCAAACGA